>NW_025945268.1:0-24614 GCF_000764305.2 Hyalella azteca | reverse complement strand
ATACTATACTATACTATACTATACTATACTATACTATACTATACTATACTATACTATACTTTACTAATTCCATTAAAATTATGGTAATATTAATTAAGTGAACGTACGCACTAGCAATTAAATTTGTAAGGCGACAATTCTCGTAAGCTATTGTGATGTAAAAAGAGAGTATATATCTGCATGCATACCACTGCACAGTAAGTTTATTAATACTCGATTGGATATGAACATTTGAAAAAAATTTTATCCAAGCACATTGAATGCGTTTATCTAGTGAAAAAATATGAGGTCGGTCACATTCAATAAATAAGACAAATTAAAAAAATTTATGAAACGTGGATTTTTTAATCAAATCCAAATCTGTTTGAAATTCATTCACTAAATATAAAACGACGTCATCCATTCAGTTTTTACGAATTAATTTCCAGTCAGGTACAGTACCAAATTTCGGCCATTTTCAGAATAATTATTATCAATACTGTCCAGAAAAAATTTGACTTGTTATTAGAAATAAATTATTGAGAAGATTACAATTACCCGATGAAATACACTTAAAATAAAAAAAATTTATTTAAAATACGTCTGAATACTGACACTGTTGACGTCATCGACGACGATGGCGCTAAGGGCTTTGTCGAGCTGCGCATCGATGATCGCCTCGTCGTATGTGAACGTCTCGCGGTCTTCTGCCACGGGCGAGAGCGGCCCGAACGACGCCAGCGACGCTTTGCGGCCCCCACCGAACCTGCCACAACCGAACGTGGGCTATAGGAGGTGTAAAATGTGCAGCCAAGGTGGCTTTTGTGATATTAAAATGTGCAGCCAAGGTGGCATTTGTGGTATTAAAATGTGTTCTGAAGGCTACATTTTTACCAAAAAATGACAAAAAATGTGCACCCTAGGTTACATTTGTTTAAAAAAATGTGCACCTAAGATTCCATTTATATATAAAATTGTGCACACATGGTTACATTGGTAGCTAAGAAATAAGCACTCGTGCAAGGTGACGTTTGTACAAAAATCGTATACATAGGGAGACCCCATAAGGAAATTTTCAGCATTGCTCACATCTTCTCGCATAGAATAGAAGTGTCGGCGTTGAAGAAATAGGCCCATGGCCTGTTACATTACAAAATATGAATTGAACCGCATCTCAAAATTCATAAAAGAAACAACTGCAGGGTCTGGCAGCCTAGCAGGTGACAAGGTTAGCGGTACGTTGATTTCAATCATCGCTGCTGTTTTGGCTTATCAGGATATCATTTTGCTAGTTCGTAATGTGCGTGCAAATTTACTCATTTTTCCGTTCGTTTTTGCATTACTTTTTTTTTATTGCAATATCTTTGTCCCATCTACATCTCACACTAAATGAAAGTTCCGGCCAAAATTCGCAAAACCTGACATGAACACATGCTGCCAATATGGGGCGCTATGGTTTTAATTAAGTTATATCGGAATAAATTGCTTGCGGTATTTCTAGCGAGTATTGTGGCATCGCATCTTTGAGACGAAGTGTAGCTGTGTATGTTTACGCTAAGCATTGCCTCGAGGGATAATTTAAGATTTAAATTTGTTGCCAATGGTTACGCTCCCACAGTGTTTGAGAATTGTTTTTCAATCTGAGCTACAAAATCGATATCATCTTAATTGTCCATAACTGTCATCATATTCTGTATTTTTCGACCATCAAGAATAATCTCAAATATTTCGAAGGTCACAGGGCTTTCGAATTTGAAGGTTTTGGCTGCCTCGAGCCGTTGCCTATGTTTGAAAATTTTGGGCTGGACCTCATTTTCGAGTTGGTCTTTTAAATTTACACTGTTCGAAATAACGGTGAAAAAGGGCTTGACCGGATTTCTAATAGCTGGTTGACCATAAAATGAACTGTTTCGGCTATTTTTTTCTAATTGTGGTACGGGTTTCTCGTGTTAAATTGTAAAAATAGCCACTATGTGTTTAATTTCACGGACCGGCCTGTCTCTGAAATGCCGGTCAGACCGTCTTACTGCTTTTTTTCGAACAGTGTACCAAATTTCCCAACCGTTTTCTTCTGATCAATTTGTAATTATTTACTGATTACTGGCTGCTGTTTATTTTCTGGTCTATCATGTCGCATTTACCTGCCGTTATGCACCGACGAGATCTATACTCTACTTTTTCAACAAGCTTGGAGCCTTTACCGTGCTTTTTCAAGTAGCTTGGGGCTTTTAAACTACTAAATCCATCAACACTTTACGCTCATTACTTCCTTACTTATTCTGATTTTAACGATTTTGAAGTAATTGTGCAAGTTTGTATTGATTGTGCCATGAGGAATAATATTAAAGCTGTAGATAACTTTAAATTAATGATTCATGACATTTATCTATATTTGGACTAAAATATGTACAGCTCCCATCAAAATAATCACACTATATAATCTCTTCTTCATGTTATCAAAGGTTGCATCTTTTTGCTAGTTCTAGACAAGGACTCAAAACTACAACTAATTCTCAGTTGCTTAAAGAATGCCTTGACCATCAGTTTACGAAAAATTAAATATCACATTATTTATTGAAGTCCTAATTATATTTCCGTCCCTAACTATATTGCCATCCTATATACAACATGTGTTCTTCAATTTATTATGCTATCCTAACTTGCAATTGTATGACGCATGCTATTAAATATATTACAGAATCTACAGTTAAACAATTAAATAAAACATGTTAAACATGCTATTCAATTTATTTTCAGGACCACGTTACAGACACTGGTGCTACACCCGCTACCCCGACAGCGTCGTCACCCGCCAACAATATCCTGGCTCAACAAGTTCTATTAAATCCTCAGCCTTCTTCTGATCCCGTGTATTTCAGCTGCATAACTCATCCTATAAAGGATACCCAGCCTCTGTATTTGGGATCCTGCAACACAATTATGCATGGTGGATCTAATCTACATGATGGATCACGTGTACATGATGGATCTAATCTACATGATGGATCTCCTCTACATGATGAATCTCCTCTACATGATGGATCTCATGTACATGATAGATTTCTTGTACGTGATGGATCACGTCTACATGATGGATATCCTCTACATGATGGATCTCCTCTACATGATGGATCTCCTCTACATGATGGTTCTCCTGTACGTGATGGATCTCCTCTACATGATGGATCTCATGTACATGATAGATTTCTTGTACGTGATGGATCACGTCTACATGATGGATATCCTCTACATGATGGATATCCTCTACATGATGGATCTCCTCTACATGATGGATCTCCTCTACATGATGGATCTAATGTACATGATGGATCTCCTCTACATGATGGATCTCCTCTACATGTATTTAAAAATATGTACATGTGCAGGACAAGGAAGAACGTGAAAGACGAGCAAATCTAAAGATGGAAGAAATGAAGCAAAAGAATGAAGCATATCTCAGAAGATTCAAGGTAATGTTTGAAATATTTATTTTAATGATGGCATTGAGAAATTATATTATTTATCTTGTATTTATTATAAGTAGCTAAATTATGTACTACTAAGAGAGTTGCATTAAATGACATTATTTCTTAATTTGAAATAATAAATAAGGAATTTCAGATAGCTTGAAAGCCTTGAAAGAGTGGTTAAGAATTGACTGGCCATTTTTATGTGTTCTAAATGCATGGATAAATGATTTTGTAAACTTCACCTTAAGAAATGCAGAAAATATGAATAATTCCCTCGTATAATAAGGTTCTTAAAATTTTAATTTAAGTTGGAATTAAATACATAAAGCTCATAATATTCAACCATACATACCGTAAAATGGGGTAACTTAGACCACTTTTTTTTTATAAATGATGCCATTTTTTTTACTAGCTAAATTAAACTTGAATTGAAACATGCAAAATACAGGTCTATACTGGTACTGATTTTATCTTTGGTCTTATCTGTTGCAATTGTTCTCATGTAGAGCAATATTTTGTCCCTGAAATGTTTGTAGCATTTGTATACATGTTTGTTTGTTTTTAGCATCAATGAAAACTTATTAATTTAATATTTTTTCAGTAATAACTCATTCCAATGAAGCAAGTTAGTTTTTTTTTTTAATGTGTGTGGTTTGTCAATGCAAAATATAAAGTTTGATATTATTGTACTTCTTCTTTGTATTTAGGTCC
Source organism: Hyalella azteca (assembly GCF_000764305.2). Taxonomy (NCBI): domain Eukaryota; kingdom Metazoa; phylum Arthropoda; class Malacostraca; order Amphipoda; family Hyalellidae; genus Hyalella; species Hyalella azteca. Next base: position 20,454 of record NW_025945268.1, on the reverse strand, counting down.
AACTAAAAGTTAGGAAAAATTTGAATTCATCTATCCTATTCTTTCAAAGGAGCAACTATATTTTGTTTTAATCCTACCGTACTTTATTTGGATACCTTGAACTAATAGTTCTCTATCAATTTAATTACTCTTGTTTCTACCAGGAGATTGAAGATGAGAAAGCAAATGCTTATAAAAAGAGTTCACAAAACTTCAACATATCAGAACTTAAAAGCCATGAGCAGCCCCCTCACCAGGCCCATGATCATCATTGGCATGAGCATCATCTGCGTAATCCTCCGCAGGATGGCAATCATTCAACAGATATTCATCTAAAGCAAAGGAAGGATCATAACTCTGGTCCTGTAGACCTCACAACTTATCCAGATAGCACTTCTTCCACCCCTGCCAATCCTTCGGCTTCCTTTTCATCCATAGCTGATGAAAATTCCGCTAATCAGGTAGCATAAAAATTTCCCTACGCTCATTAGTTGGCTGTATTTTTTCATTATTTAATTGGTATCATGAAATGGCTTCTTTTTATTACCAGTAGAAAATTTAGATTCACCCGAATTGTATTTGCAAAATTTTAGTGTAGGTATTTCTACTCTACATTAGCTTTGTATTTTTAATGCATTGTAATTGCCAAATTGAAAGTATTGATCAAGATTGTAAAATTTCAAGCTCATATTTAATAACATAGGTACTTTTATAAACATTTTTGGTAGGTACTGCCTGTAAGTACGTAAATAATTGTTTAGATATCTACTTCTTCAAAATTTAATGCAAGCCTGGCAATTTCCTGTCTTCATTGGAAATTAGCTTGACCTTAAAGTCTGCAAAACTGCATTGCATAAGGTTCATTCTTTAGTTTTTGTTTCTAAGCTGGCAAAAAAATCTTATTTAATGGTCACCTCATCTGGATCTATCATGTGACCCAAATTCAGCCCATGAGAACTTCCATTCTATCCATCAAATTTCTATCTAGGTATTCCAGGGCATTTCCCTGGAATACCTAGACCATTTCCCTATTTCCAAAATATTAATTTAAAAAACTGATTAGAAGTGAAACATCAAACTTTTATGCATCATAAAATTTTTTGCTAAAATTAAGCAGTTTCACTGAATGTCTCAACCCTTTTTTCCCAATGCCTATCACCTGTGTATGAATTTTGAGTTTTTGAGTCAGAGTATTGATTTTGAGTTTTTTTTACTTTTTTCCAATTTTGAAGGAAGCACCTGCTTGGACTTCTATAAATTCTTATCTGGATCTACTAGGGGAGTAGGGGTCACTGCTGAAGAACCTACAACATTTGTTGCTTCTATCTAAGTTTTACATTGGTGACTTAGCAATGCCTTGCAAACACTTTCCAGGGACTGAATAACAATTACCGGTAAATTAGAAAAAAATACCACTTAGAACATGTCCATTGATCTGTGCTCAACAACTTGAATAAAATTTAGTTCAAGACTTCAATGTGATCAGCTATCCAATTGGATGTAATGTCTAGGAAATCAAACTTATAATTTCATATTGTTATTGTTTTTGTGGGATAACATTCATCACACAACCCACAGTACAGTTTTTTTCTAATAATAATCTATGGTAATCAAATTGATAGTGTCTCGTTTGTGCAGGATAATGGACCTCCCCCTGATCCCCAGTACCGATTCTTGGCGGACCCTGAACGGGATGGGGAATATTTTGGGGCTGGTCCTCCCCCAGAAGGAGGGCGGGGCTATGGCCGGGGCAGAGGAGACAGGAACAACTGGGCACAAAAAGGTCGTGGTCGAAGTGCCGGCAGAAACTGGCAACGAGGAAGAGGAGGTCGTATGCCTTACCCTCCACATCATGACCAGCAACATGACAGCCACCAAGACGAGAACTCTTCATATTATGATGAAAGCAAACAGCAAGATCACCACCACAATATTGGTCAATATCTTAACCATGAATCAGACAAACATATGAGCCAAGACTCAGGTCTTCCGTCTTCAGACCATACGTATCCTGATGCAAGCCACTCTAAGGAATTATCCCGTCCGGAGTCTTTGGTAGCTGCAGAAGAAGCAGAACCTCCTCCCAGGAGTCGGTTTGTCTCAAGAGACGTGCGGCTGGAAGACGGTGTAGGATTTGATACCAAACCACAATCATCGAGTTTCAAGAACGAAGGATTTTCTCGATACAATCAAGGTGGCTTCTATCCTATCAAGGAGCCTCATCAAAATGCATCAGGAGACAACAACTATCATGAGATGAACGCTAATGAGAACAGGGCTGCCAACTATGCTCATGAGTACCAACGCCCTGGACACGGATACACTGAACATGATGATCGGTACTCGATGAATTATGGTAACCGTGATCAAGATCCAGAGCAATCCCAGGATGTACGGAGCGGCAACCAGGCTGATACCCATGGAGAGATGGGGAGAAGAAACCATGGAGGTGGTGGAAGAGAAAGTTATGATATCGAATTCCATCACGGCGCAAGAGGCAAAAGAGGTTTTGCTGGAGGCTGGAGAGGAGGTAACCGTGGTTATGGAGGAGAAGGTAGTCGCGGCAAGAGAGGTTATGGTGGAGAACGAGGACGAGGCAGCAGAGGTTATGCAAGAGAAAATTTTGGAAGAGGAGGGATGAGATATTTCGAAGAAAATAATGAAAGAAGCAGCCATGATTTCGGTAAAGAATCTGACGGAAGCAGAAGTAGAGATTATGGCGGAGAAGATGTTGGCAGGGGAGATGTAGATCATGATGGAAGAGGTGGTAGGGATTATGGTGGAAGAAGTGATAGAGGTTATGGCGGAAATAATGGTGGAAGAAGTGATAGAGGTTATGGTGGAGATAATGGTGGACGAAATGACAGAGGTTATGGTGTAGATAATGGTGGAAGAAGAGGTAGAGGACGGAAAGATTTCGGTGATGCAGGCGAGGTTTGGAAGAACAGAAGAGGAAGAGGCCGAGGACACTGGCAAGATGATGATGGCTGGCAACGTGGAGGCCAACATCCCAGGCACAACCAGCAAATGGTGAGTCAGCGTTTCATACATATTAACAGCGTACTATGATATTAAATTATTATAAGAGAATCTAAAAGTTATCTTATCGTCCTAGTGTTGTTTTTTTACCGTTCTCTGAGTAATGAAATTTAGTGAACGAATTTGCGTACTATTACGAATGAAGAGTTGGCTATCTCTGTTTCATTAGTCATTTTTAGATTATGTCAAATAACTTATCCATTGATTACTTTTAATGAATTAATCATTTGCAATTTGTGATCTCAGCACCAGAAATTTTCAAAAGCCTTCATAATATTGATTTGCTAGGGCAATCATTAGTGGAGTACATAGTAGTACTAGCATCAAAGTACTGCTCACTAATTCAACATTGTATAGTACTGCTCACTACTACAAAGACTACAGTAGTACAGTACTACTTTGTAGTACTACAGTAGTAGTACAAAGACTACAAGTACCAAATATTAATGTCCTTGCATTTAATATACTTAAAAGTATTATATTGATAAGCACGGTCTAGGTAGCCCTGATAACTCATGTCACCGCCAGGCCCCCGAACGCGGCCGCGGCTGGCGGCGCCCATGGGACAACCGTCACACCGAACGCCGGTCAGTTATCTTAATTAATATTTTATTTGTCAATTTCAGGTTTTTATGTCTGATTTTGGATTTTGTATTACTACCGTATAATGATTATTTTCATTTTCTAAATTCTTGAACTGACGATGGAGCTGGACTCCGAAACGTTTCCAATATCGACATGGTGAATTTAATTGGCGTTTTCTTTGCTTCTAAATTCCTACTTAACTTGCGATTTAAGCAGACTGATGATATAAGTGCTCAATTAATATGATTTTATAAATAATTTATTCTGTTCTTATTTAATTTAAAAATGTATATTTACGACAAGACCAAGCACTTACTGTCCCGTCACTAGTGGCAGTGTTTGTTTGCTGTGGTAAGACAGCTAAAATATATGAATTTTAGTTCAGATGCCCTAGTAAATTATCGAGTGTTGCGGAGTGTTGATCAACTGATTAATGATATTACTATATCTTGTATGAGACTATATTATATCACATAATGCATATTAAATATTATATCTAATATTGAGAACAAATTTTTTATAGGTGACTATCTTCTAACGTTGATAACACTTGGCTGGTAATTTTCTCTATAATATAAATACAAGTTATTCACCGGCTGGTTATAAGAACTTGCAAAAATTTTTAGCCATTAAAGTTTTTAATGAATTCGATCTGTTCTTCATGGTGGCCAATGTTCACACTCAAAGAAGTTAGCAAGACTCGATCCTAATCGCGATGCACTTTTTGCTCTTGTGAGGATCATTATGAGCAAGTTTGGCCCAGCAAAAAAGGCAAAACATTGCTACGTCTGCTTCCTGTGGGGGCTATGGTTAAGAAAGTGTGTCACCATTTGGACAACATGACCCATTTATTTCACTTGAGTGTACTTGAGTCAGCCACAGTTTTTAGCAGCTAAAGCTTATGCTGATAAATTGATATTATTGAAGCCTAATTTTTATGCCTGATTTTTTTAATTCTCGTTATGGTCATAATTAAATATTTGTTGCAGGGAGCGAGAGGTCGCGGTGGGCGGAGAGACAAGCAAAACTTACTCTGATCGTCAAATGAGTGAGTTTTGTTATTGTTTATTTTATTTCAATTATTTATCTAAAGATTATAATATTTAAAGATGCTATAATGTAATCATTACTTATGTTAATCTATTGCAACCCCTCCTTTCCAATAATCATAGGAAAAGTTGCACATGGTAATAATCATTCACGTATTTACAGGTCTGTGTGACTTACATGTGTGTAATTTCTCATACATATTTAATATGAACTCTTTTTTTTGTGTAAAAGATTTAAGTATTTTACGCACTTCAGATGAGAAGAGCACGCTGGATGAACTGCTGGCGGCCTCCTCAGCCATGGCCCCCGGGGAGGCGGTCCGCTCCCCACACGAGGAATTGTCTTCTGCCTCGCGGGGCCCTAGACAGAACAGACGGAGGAACCAGCGCAAGCGGACAAACAGGGGCTCCTTCAGCGACAACAGAAACATTGTGCCCGAGGCCAGTGACCCCCACAACCAACAGGAGACAGGGAGAAGGCATAGAAATTCCCTTCCTGAGAACAATGATGACAATGTGGAACCTGAGGCTGGGGCAGGCGAGATGGTTGGGGCAGATGAGAAGGCTGGGACTGGCGAGGAATGTAAGCCCCAATCACGAAGGGGAAATAGATCTTCTAGGCACAAGAACTTTAATGCTCGGCAGCAGATACCTGCTGTTGAAGATGTTAATCTACTGACGAAAAATGAGGAAGATGTTGACAAAAATTGTGGAAATGAGAATGTTGAATGCGCTCCCGACATTGCAGCACGCGATATTTCTGATGTTGAAGATGGGCTCAGCTTCTCTGCTGCTGATGTTAAATCAAGCAGCATCCTAGGCTCACAGAATAATGATGAGCCTTCGTCCTTTTCCATTGGAATGGACTCGTTAGCGAATAATAGTTTAATTGGCCATCCAATTACTGGCAATACTCGTCCAATCACCGGCAATTCTCGTCCAATCACTGACGCCAAAGATCCTTCGTCTACTGAAGACCGAGCGTCGGTTAATGAAAATAATGAAATTACTGCAATGGTGAGCAAAATTACAGCAGAAGAGGAAGACAAACATGAACTACGCAAATATAATAACATGAAGTCTGATATTAAAGACGTCGGCGCGGACGGTTTTGGGTTCGGAGAAGATTGCTTCAGGGCGGAGTGTTACGACAGCAGCATCCGCCATGAGCGCGAGAAGCGAGAAGCTAAACCTGCTCAACAAACTAAAGCTAATGGCAAGAGAAAGAATATCTGGTCTGGTGAGTTAATTATGTTTTTTTATGAAAGAAATTCTATTCATGCTGTTCTCATTTCATGATTGACACTCTATTTTTAATTGAATACAGATGACGAATTATATGAACCCAAGAAAGAGATTCATTCTAAACAGTGCTGCCATATTGTATCCTTTCAATCTTTGATTCCTATCAACATTTTAGGAATTCGATTGTTTTCACTCTTTTCAAAATTCGGAATTTCATTGCAAAAAAAATTTCCGAGATGTGTAATTCGAAGGAATAATACCAGTATTAGTACCGTACTGAATTTTTCAATAGAGTTTAATATAAACAGTTTAACTCTTGGCCAATATTTTCCTTACAAACTGTGTCGTTGGAGTGCTAATTGAAAAAAAATTATAATTAATACCGTTATTATTTTACTTTTTTTGTTTTATTACTTTATTATTTAAAATAATACAATTAGAAATAAACTTGAAATTAAAATATTCTACTCCTATTTCCATGCAGCGATCTTTCATTTAGTGTCGAAATTTATTAGCAGATATATTTGCTTTGTATTATTAAACTTTTTCGTACATGTGTAGTAGGTATGTAAAAAAAATATATTTGTTCTTTGCTGTAGATGTGCTTGCTGACGCCCCTTCTGATCCCGACCAGACCCAGGATGACGCTGGTGAGTGGCTATATATCATTCCTGACAGATCTTGTTAGTCCTCACTGCTTCACGGGATGAGATGTCTCAATATACTGAAAATGATTAGACAATTGAGTGATTTTCTTCGTATTGTCTTCTTTGGGGACATTGACCATCACCGTCAATGCTTTTCGTGCCTGAAGGCCTTGTCGTAATCCTTGTGAAGCATTCCTAATCCTTGTAGAACATTCCTAATCCTTGTAGAACATTCCTAATCCTTGTAGAACATTCCTAATCCTTGTAGAACATTTTTAATCCTTTTAAAACATTTTTAATCCTTGTAAAACATTTTTAATCCTTGTAAAACATTTTTAATCCTTGTAAAACATTTTTAATCCTTTTAAAACATTTGTAAGGTGATCGTTTTGAACCTTTTTTTTCATGTAAGGTGATCGTTTTGAACATTATTTTTTACGTAAGGTGATCGTTTTAAACCTTTTTTCCATTGAAAGTAATATTTTACTATTCTTCCGTGCAAGGTGTTTGTTCTAATTCTCCTTTTTCCCGTCCCAGAGTTTACTTATCAATTAGTTCATTTAGAAGGTTTTGTCTCGAAGAAATATACTCACTGCTTTGTATTCCTGCAGACATCCACTGGGGAAATGTCGGCTTTTGACGTCCTGACGTCGGTGGCAGAGAAACTTGCTCTTGGCGCCGATGTTGGCAGGCCTTTGAATTCCAGCGCCGCTTGCGACGACACAAAAAAATTTTCCTCGACGGAGTCCAGCATCAACAATGACGTTAGGTTGTGTCCTGAGGCAGCTCCTGGCTCCGATGATGGCACTGAAATAGACGATGATGGCCTAGTGGTTCGGATGATGGATGACGGGCAAATGGTTCGTCCTAAAGACGATGTCGGAGAGACTGCTGAGGGCATCATCACTACCACAGCGGCTTGTGATCCCACTTCCAATGTCCTGAATCATTCTTCTGGTGAAAATTCTAAGACTTCTACCGGTATCGCCGCTGACAAGTCGTGCGAACCTAAAGAAAAAGTGGAGAATGGTTTATCCCTCACTGATGTGGATTGCACTAAAGCTGTTGAAAGCGCAGAATCCCCAAGCTCACTTGACACGCAAGTTGATGTTGTGTCTCAAGGCGTGGCTGATATTACATTGCATGCCACGTCTCAAGCCTCCGATGGTTTATCTGCCGGGGAATTCTTGTCAAGTTCTGCAACTGCGCAGGCGTTGGGCAACACAGCCATCAAAAACTCGAGCTCGGACCGCCGAGGAAAAGTTGTCTCGTTTCAAGAACCCGATTCTTCTCCACGAGACGTTCCTTGCACGGAATCTTCTCATCAAGAAACAAGTTCTACACGCGAAATCGACTCTCTCCCTGGGTTGGAATATGCGGGAAGTATTCCTTGTTCTAATAGTAATACTAAACTCTTCCATCATGGGACGAAAGATACTAGTTCGCTATGTGACCGCGTTGGCTTGACAGACCACGACGCACAATCACCGGATCATTCGGCCCTGAATAACGCTATCCATTATCTCGAGCAAAATAAGGGGAATAATGCGGAGAATGTAAATGAGGAAGCACACATGGGTGTCGGTGAAACTACTCCTGGACCAAAGTCAGATGATACGTCTACAGTCTCTGGCAAGTCCGTTTCTCCCACCAGCGATCCATCCGAAGTCCGGTCACCAACCGCGATTCCTGCCCAACACGAAACCACGACCGAAATTCTTCACGAATCCGCAACCAAGCCTAAACTTACTGTAGATCCTCAAGCATCCTGCGAAGAATCTGTTGATTTGAACGAATATGGCGATTTAACAGAAGCGCAGTTCAAAACGAATGATGGACCAAAGCCGGTTGTTCCTGTTGCTGGTCTAACGGAAACCAAGGTACAGACAACAGATGGTCTGTCTCAGGTAACGGAGCAACAGGAGTAGCGCTACTGTCGCTCTGTGTGGGTGCTTTTTCGCTAACATATGTGGTGAGTGCTTAGTTTGTAATTTGATTAACATTAAATTGGATAAGTGTTCACTTCAATCCTTCTTTATCGGGCTATTACTTTTATCAATCGCAGACTCGTAAATAACGTTACCAAATTCTGAAGGCATAATTTGATACATATTTCTGACCTTTTTTGGCAAATTTTCGCTCTTATGCCAAATTTTTGCAGAATGATTAGATTTTCACTTACAAATTAACGATTATTAATTTTCGCATCCGCGTCTCATAAAAAATTACGACTCATAAACTCAACCAGTGTATTTTTTTACCCACTTTTTACAACCAGTGCTCATGTCATGGCTCCAAATCACGACTTCCTTTCGTGTACAATTACAACCTATTAATGACAGCCTACAATTAACCCTCGACCGCCTGACATAAGTAACCGAAGCAATATTGTCACGCGCCTACTTCCCAAAAAGGATACGTTCTAGTGAGCGCAAAATGACTTGCACTGATGGTTGCCGCCACGTACGACAACTTTAAAATGTTCTCTGTTGCATACAAACGTCATCAGGTTGCTACACTCAATAGTTTACGTATAATTTAAGTTAAAAGTAATGTTCCCGGAAAGTGACATGCGGCGGTAGAGGGTTAATATTTAACAATATTATCGCGGACATACCCATTGCTAACGTTTACCTGCTAACCTATGTTGAAGCTATGTTAACNTTTTCAATCTGAGCTACAAAATCGATATCATCTTAATTGTCCATAACTGTCATCATATTCTGTATTTTTCGACCATCAAGAATAATCTCAAATATTTCGAAGGTCACAGGGCTTTCGAATTTGAAGGTTTTGGCTGCCTCGAGCCGTTGCCTATGTTGGAAAATTTTGGGCTGGACCTCATTTTCGAGTTGGTCTTTTAAATTTACACTGTTCGAAATAACGGTGAAAAATGGTCTGACCGGCTTTCTAGTGGCCGGTTGCCCATGAAAATGAACTATTTTGCCATTTATTCCAATTGTGGCACGGCTGTCTTCTGTTAAATTGTAAAAATAGCCACTCTGTGTTTCATTTCACGCACAGGCCAGCCACTGGAATGCCGGTCAGACCGTCCTACAGCGTTTTTTCGAACAGTGTATCAAATTTCCCAACCGCTTTCTGCTGATCAATTTGTAATTGTTTACTGATGCCTGGCTGCTTTTTTCTGGTCTGTTATGTCGAATATTACTTCCCTTGACAATTTACGCTCTTTACTTTCTTACTTATTCTGATTTTAATGATTTTATTAGTAGTTATTGTGCAAGTTTGTATTGATTGCGCCACGAGGAATAATATTAAAACTGTAGTTAACTTTAAATTAATGATTCATGACATTGATCTATATTTGGACTAAAATATGTACAACTCCCATTAAATATTATCACACGATATAAGCTCACTTACATGTCTTCAAAGATTGCATCTTTTTAATATTTGTAGACTAGGACTCGAAACTGCGACTAATTCCCAGTTGCTTAAAGAATGCATGTTCAATAGGGGCTATTGAACACTATTGAACACTATATATATATATATATATGAAAGTGTTCAATAGGGTTCAATAGCCACTATTGAACACTATTGAACACTATTTGAATAGACGATCAATTTACGAAAGATTAAACATGGTTTTATTTATTCAAACTTCCTATAGTATGCACTCAATTAATGCCATCCTTAACGCGTATAATGCCATCGTATAACACGTGCTCTTCAATTTATTAGGGTATTCTAACTTGTAATTGTCTTAACGCTTTCTGTTAAATTTATTATATAATCTATATATTCTTATCCTACCATTATATAAAACATGTTATTTAATATATTTTCAGGACCACATTACAGACGCTGGTGCTACACCCGCTACTCCAACAGCGTCGTCACCCGTCAACAATATCCTGGCTCAACAAGTTCTATTCAATCCTCAACCTTCTTCTGATCCCGTACATTTCAGCTGCATAACTCATCCTTTAAAGGATACCCAGCCTATGTATTTGGGAACCTGCAACACAATTATACATGGGGGATCTTATGTACATGATGGATGTCCTTTACATGATGGATCTAATCTACATGATGGATCTAATGTACGTGATGGATCTCCTCTACATGATGGATCTAATGTACGTGATGGATCTCCTGTACATGATGGATCTCCTCTACATGATGGATCTCCTCTACATGATGGATCTCCTCTACATGAAGGATCTCCTCTACATGATGAATCTCCTCTACATGATGGATCTCCTCTACATGATGGATCTCCTCTACATGATGAATCTCCTCTACATGATGGATCTCCTCTACATGAAGGATCTCCTATACATGATGAATCTCCTCTACATGATGGGTCTCCTCTACATGATGGATCTTCTCTACATGATGGATTTCTCATCTCAGTTTCTCTTCAAGTTCCAGAAAAAATTGAACGCGAATCTGTCGCTACTTCAAATGAATTTTTAAAAGTTGGCAACGTAACAATCGATCCTTCACAATCGCCTGAAACTGTTCCATGTCATTCTGTATTAATTCGTAAAATGGAAGCGAGTGTGAATAATGCGATGAATTCTGATACACGTGCAACAGCCGATGTGTTGTTCNCCTCTTTCACTCGTCCCTCTACCTCTTCCACCCAACCCTCTACCTCTTCTACTCGTCCCTCTGCCTCTTTCACTCGTCCCTCTACCACTTCCACCCAACCCTCTGCCTCTTATACTCGTCCTTCTACCTCTTCCACTCGTCCCTCTGCCTCTTCCACTCGTCCCTCTGCCTCTTCCACTCGTCCCTCTACCTCTTTCACTCGTCCCTCTACCTCTTCCGCTCGTCCCTCTACCTCTTTCACTCGTCCCTCTACCTCTTCCACCCAACCCTCTACCTCTTCTACTCGTCCCTCTGCCTCTTTCACTCGTCCCTCTACCACTTCCACCCAACCCTCTGCCTCTTATACTCGTCCTTCTACCTCTTCCACTCGTCCCTCTGCCTCTTCCACTCGTCCCTCTGCCTCTTCCACTCGTCCCTCTACCTCTTTCACTCGTCCCTCTACCTCTTCCGCTCGTCCCTCTACCTCTTTCACTCGTCCCTCTACCTCTTCCACCCAACCCTCTACCTCTTCTACTCGTCCCTCTGCCTCTTTCACTCGTCCCTCTACCACTTCCACCCAACCCTCTGCCTCTTATACTCGTCCTTCTACCTCTTCCACTCGTCCCTCTGCCTCTTCCACTCGTCCCTCTGCCTCTTCCACTCGTCCCTCTACCTCTTTCACTCGTCCCTCTACCTCTTCCGCTCGTCCCTCTACCTCTTTCACTCGTCCCTCTACCTCTTCCACCCAACCCTCTACCTCTTCTACTCGTCCCTCTGCCTCTTTCACTCGTCCCTCTACCACTTCCACCCAACCCTCTGCCTCTTATACTCGTCCTTCTACCTCTTCCACTCGTCCCTCTGCCTCTTCCACTCGTCCCTCTGCCTCTTCCACTCGTCCCTCTACCTCTTTCACTCGTCCCTCTACCTCTTCCGCTCGTCCCTCTACCTCTTTCACTCGTCCCTCTACCTCTTCCACCCAACCCTCTACCTCTTCTACTCGTCCCTCTGCCTCTTCCACTCGTCCCTCTACCTCTTCCACTCGACCCTCTACCTCTTCCACTCGTACAACCACCTCTTCCACTCGTCCCTCTACCTCTTCCAATCGTACAACCACCTCTTCCACTCGCTCCACTTCATCCCAGCTGTATCCGTCGCTTACTTCATCCCAATGCTCCCTCGCGGCTTTTCTGTCCGGCTGTCCTCTTGCGAAGAAACCATCGTCATCTTCTCTTAAAGCCTCTACCTCCCACATTTCTTCGGCATCCTCCAAGGCCTCCAACCTATCCGAAGCTTGCCAAGGAGCCATGTCAGGATTTGCTGCGCAGTCGGTAATCTTGACAGCTGCAAAACCAAAGCCGGGAGTTGAGTCCGATTGCAAGGGGAAATCTTTCACCAAAGGGGTCCGGAAACCTGATTCTACCATTTTGGTTACTCGATCTGGTACCTTCACTCAGTCCACGTCGCGCGATGCGATGCTGGCATCGAAACGAGGATGTCGCTCTGCATCCAGCGCTTCAATTTCGTCTGCGAAATCCGCGATTGGAAAAGAAACGCCGGCAACCGCAAGCCCAAAAAATAGTTCAACCTCAGCGTCGATTCAATCAGCTACGACGAAAAATATATGCGAAAATTAAATCTTTCTAAATTGATTTTGCACTGGCTTGTTCCAGCATTTTGGGTTCAAGCTCTAATAGTAACCGCAACGGTGTAGTGACTTATACTCCCTTACTAGCCTTGAGTATTTTAGAAATTACCACTGCACCTAGTCACGTTTCAAGAACTATCGAATTTCTTATTGGTACACATACTTCAACTATTAATTTTTTCTTCTTTTTCGGCTACTACCACAAATCTTTCCTGTCTAAAAGTGAATCGGATGCTACTCACAATGAGCGGACCACCCGCAAAAATGAATGCAAGATTATTCGCGGGTCTCTTTTTTTTTCCGGGCCTCAGTCTGAATGTGATCCTAAGACTACCAAGCCAGAAAATACCGAGGCTATGGAACCGGTAGTTGAATGTAAGGTCGATTTGGTGCTTCAGTTCGTTTATACACAAATGTTGAAAATTCCCGTAATTTCATTTTGCTTTGCATTGGCCACCAGCGCACTGCAAAGCGCCTGGTCTACTCAGCCGCTTAATCTCAAATCTCAAAACTAAACCTTACCGAAGAACTAAACAATATTTTTTACGCAGAGGTTAATGTTATGCAGAAATATTCTAGACATTAACGCGTCCACTTAGATTTGTTGAAAAACTTCGCCATGCATGTTTATACTTGACAAAACTGTTCGAGATTTGTCAGAAATCTTTTTTCTCTAAATTTCAGTGCTGCTTTTGAATCAAACTTTACTTTCAAGCGTTTGCTATTACACACCGTTCTTAGAATTGACTTATTAATATGAAGATTGTACATTAATCGTTATTCCTACAGGAAATATTACGAAATATCCACATGGAGATTTTTCTCGTAGTGTTCGTGTTAACTGTACTCTTGCATATTAACTGTAATCATCTTCATAAACTTTCTCTCTTGGCGGAGACAAAATATTTTTTCCCCTGTAAAAATAATAAGTGCATTATTCACATTGTGTTTTAATGTATATGTACGGTATGTCTCATGCACCGAAAATGTGTGCAGGATGGTATGTCTTTCATAGCATTTCACGGTGCCAGTTACTGTCATCAGTGTAGGAATGCCTTGTCCTATAATGGCTCTCTTGCATTCTTTTCTATGTGATGGTTTAGTAAGAAAATAAATTCGTAAGTTTGTGTGGAGAGGAAAACGTTTCTTATAATACGATTTGTCTGCAGTAATTTCGTCCTCGAAGAAGGTTTTTCTCCGCAGCAATAGTGCGCTCGGAAAAATTCTTTGGTTGTGCTTTGGCTGGCTAACCTTGACTAAAAGGTAAATTTTCCTTATTCATTTTGGAACCTAAACAAATACTAAACATCAGCTATTTGTGGAAGCGAATCATTCATCAGCTGATTATCATCAGCTACTTGCGATTATGAATCATTTATCAGCTGATGATCATCAGCTATCTGCGAATATAAATCATTTATCAGCTGATTATCATCAGCTACTTGCGATTATGAATCATTTATCAGCTGATGATCATCAGCTAATTGCGATTATGAATCATTTATCAGCTGATGATCATCAGCTACATGCGATTATGAATCATTTATCAGCTGGTGATCGTCAGCGCGATTATGAATCATTTATCCGCTGATGATCGTCAGCTATTTGCGATAGTGAATCATTTATCAGCTGATTATCATCAGCTATCTGCGATTATAAATCATTTATCAGCTGGTGATTACGAGCTGATGTGTCTGGCGACGTCTCCTAATTACCCGTGTATATCACGTGCTCTTTTATGATCGTCTGCTTGGCTGTGATCTTAAACTATTCTTCACAAACTATGTATAATTATTACTTAGTATGGTCTTTTTCCTACATTAAGTTATTCCCATTGATATTTTATTTAGTTCTTGCCTAAACCATCGCTATGTTCTTCTCAGCAACGACGCGTTGTTTTGTCCCACTGTTGTGTTTCATTTATTATTCCTCTTACGTTATTATTTAATTAATTTTATCTCTCGATGTTCTCAGGCCTCGATTCACTCTTATTCTTCAACATAATGCTCGAGAAGAATTTTTGTGGACGAATTTAAATAGTGAATTTATTTAAATTGTGAATTCGAGGAGACCTGATTTTGCGGGGGAACGTTGATTTATGTTGGTGTGGGGTTCAGATAAACGTTGATTTAAATTAGTGTGGGGTTCAGATAAACGTTCATTTATATTGGTGTGGGGTTCAGATAAACGTTCATTTATATTGATGCGTTTATATAAACTTTGGTGTTCTTTGAGTGTGGTTCGTTTAACGCAGAATTCGTATTCTCAAATTAGAATTTATTTCAGTATTATTCAGCTTTGAGTAATGTCCTTATTTCTGTTGTATTTATAATACAGAAGAAACCTTTGGCAGCTCGTATCTAAGTTTTATTTTTACGCGGCCAAGTTTTAGATGATATTTTCAGTCAAGTAACTTAGCTAAAACTGTTTTCTAATGTCATTTGCTACTGAGAAATTTTCGTTAAAATCAAATGTCAATGGATTCATCGACATCCTCTTGTTGTTAAAGACCCAAACTATGTTGAATGTTTCACTGCGTTCTATGTTTCACTGCATTGGACGTTTCACTGCATTGGACGTTTCACTGCAACCAGTCAAGATCGTAAATAAATTCCTTCAAAACAAACTATGTTAAGTTGGTCGGACATCTTCCAGCGGATATCGGAAATTGTTGATAGGAAACACGTTGTAAATCTATCAATTTTTGAGCGTAACCAACTTAGGAAACTTGTACCTAATACCGACCTTGCTATTTATTTTGTTCACTAGTGTTAGTCCATAATGATTATCATCAATTATAATTAATATAGGATTTCTTGCATTGCGTAGTGGCTTACTGGAGGACCGTTAAATCTCTTCTTCGTAATAATTTCTTGTTAAAAGAGCCTTTTAATCCAGAAATTTGATAAAGCATTTAAATGATAATGCTTCGTTTATTGTGTACGTTCCTTCTCGTATACGATTATTGTGATTAATTTGCGATTATTGTGATTTCTATGTTTAACTGCATTGGACGTTTAACTGCGTTCTGTTTCACTGCATTGGACGTTTCACTGCGTTGGACGTTTAACTGCGTTCTATGTTTCACTGCATTGGACGTTTCACTGCGTTGGACGTTTAACTGCGTTCTATGTTTCACTGCATTGAATGTTTCACTGCAACCAGTCGAGATCGTAAATAAATCCTTCAGAACAAAATAAGTTAAGTTGGTCGGATATCTTCCAGCGGATATCGGAAATTGTTGATAGGAAACACGTAGTAAATCTATCGATTTTTGAGCGTAACGAGCTTAGGAAACTTGTACCTAATATCGACCTTGCTATTTATTTTGTTCAATAGTGTTAGTCCATAATGATTAATTATCATCTATTATAATTAATATAGGATTTCTTGCATTGTGTAGTGGCTTACTGGAGGACCGTTAAATCTCTTTTTCATAATCATCTATTGTTAAAAGAGCCTTTTCATCCATAAATTTGATAAAGCATTTAAATGATAATGCTTCGTTTATTGTGTACGTTCCTTCTCGTATACGATTATTGTGATTAATTTGCGATTATTGTGATTAATTTGCGATTATTGTGATTAATTGATTAATTTGCGATTATTGTGATTAATTTGCGATTATTGGGATTAATTTGCGATTATGGTAATTAATTTACGATTATTGTGATTAATTTGCGATTATTGGGATTAATTTTTAGGTTGTACGTTTTGGTACAATATTGTCAACTCTATGTGTTAAATTTTTTTCCTATCGATTGAGTTCAGAGAAATGAATGGGTCAAAGTGTCAAAAAAGCGACACACTTTCTGCTGAAAATAAGCCTTTTCCGGGCTAAACTGGATCAAGATGACCCACAAAAAGGCTAAATCTCAAAGCTATTTGGACATTGCTCCCCATTTCACTGATTATATTCTCATTGCAAGTGTTATTTCTCTGTATTGTCATTGTAAGTGTTAATAAGTACCTGCCTTTAATACTTGAAAAAAATGCATGGCGAAATGCCGATTTACCGCGCATCCCATAACACTTATTTATTCAAGAGCAAGGCTGCCGCCAATTGTATGGCGAAGGGATTTTTCGATTCACTGTTTCTTTTGATTCTTCGTTCGTTTTCTTCTATATTGACTTTGGATTCATAATCCAGGTATAAAAAGTTGAGTGTTTATCGTTGTGAGTAAATTTAGCTTTTGCACTTGATAGTTTAATTTGCAGCCTCACTGTTGTACGAGTCATGACATTCAACGGAGATATGAATTGTGTTGTTAAGTCTTCAACCAGCGTTCGAAAAAATAACGGGGCTTCTCGCTTATGACTGAATTTCCAGAGAGGATAACAACTGAACGTTGATAACTGAATTTCCAGAGAGGATAACAACTGAACGTTGATAACTGAATTTCCAGAGAGGATAACAACTGATCGTTGATAACTGAATTTCCAGAGCGGATAACAACTGATCGCTGATAACTGAATTTCTAGGGAGGATAACAATTGATCGCTGATAACTGAATTCCTAGAGAGGATAACAACTGATCGCTGATAACTGAATTTCTAGAGAAGATAATAACTGATCGCTGATAACTGAATTCCTAGAGAGGATAACAACTGATCGCTGATAACTGAATTTATAAAGAGGTTAATTACTGATCGTTGATAACTGAATTTCCAGAGAGGATAACAACTGATCGTTGATAACTGAATTTCTAGAGAGGATAACAACTGATCGTTGATAACTGAATTTCTAGAGAGGATAACAACTGATCGCTGATAACTGAATTTCTAGAGAGGATGACAACTGATTGCTGATAACTGAATTTCTAGAGAGGGTGACAACTGATCGCTGATAACTGAATTTCTAGAGAGGATAACAACTGATCGTTGATAACTGAATTTCCAGTGAGGATAACAACTGATCGCTGATAACTGAATTCCTAGAGAGGATAACAACTGATCGTTGATACCTGAATTTCCAGAAAGTATAACACATGATCGCTGATAGCTGAATTTCTAGAGAGGATAACAACTGATGGCTGATAACTGAATTGCAAGAAAGGATAACAGCGCTTATCGCTGATAACTGAATTTCTAGAAAGGATAACAGCGCTTATCGCTGATAACTGGATTTCTAGAGAAGATAACAGTGACGGTGAGGAGTTATGACCCGTTCACAGAGTATCAAAAACTAGACTACTTCTGGCTGAGGCAAACCCTGCAAGTAAACTACCGAGTTAGTTAGTTAGTTTAGTGGCCAAATGTTTACTAGCGCTTCAGCTATTTAGCTATCTCGCTCCGAAGGTCAAGATGAACATCACCATAGAGGTGAAAGGTCTCAATTATTCATCACCCACAAGGGGCGGAAGGTCTCAGATGTCCAGCCCGCTGAAGCTGGCTCGAAAGAAGCAGCGTTAGCATCTCAAAGAGACGAAGTGACAAGGAGAGACAGGTGAAAAGCAACAGAAACGAAGACACTCGAACAAGAGGTCGCTTACACGGGACGTCGGCCGCCCGCACGAGAGAGACACAGAAGGGAAATGTAAGGAATCCTACCTACATAATAACTTAACCCCACAACTGAGATTTGCAGCCAGACACCGCGGGCTCAGCGGTAGGGCGCTCAGGAACAATCCCCCTAGGAGCGCGAAATCCCATAGGACTTTTGACGAGCACAGACACGCGTCAGAAGTCCCCCCTGAGGGGAGTAAACTACCGAGATCGACCTAAAGTATACATAATAATAATAGCGGTTTGGCAGCGTTTATTAGGCCGTGGGCCTGTCGCCGATTCGTCGAAGAACATTCACAGCTTGTTGCGGTCTCGAACACACAATTCACTGTTCCAGTTTTGCTGTGCTTTAACCGCCCGGCCTCCTCGCCGATTCTGACCAAAAACTGTCGCCTTGAGCTGGGATCGAACCTGCAACTCACTGCTCCAATCCTGGTACACTGAACTGAAATTGCTGAGTACCGCAAAAAAACTTATCGTAAATCATCGATAGCAATATTACCACCGAAAATTGCTTACAAAATAATAGAAATCAGTTAGCATAGTAATTAAATAACTTGCTCAACTAAAAATGCTCGTTATAAAATCAAATGGGCGATCTTGTACAAGAATATTTATTTAAGTTGCAACGAAAAATTTATTTTCTACGGAAAATGAACGAAAGAAACTGATTCAGAAAAATATTATTATTCGTCGTCATTACACATAAACTCGTGCAATTATTCAATACTCGTCACTGCTAGACTCAATGGCGTCAAAGAATTCGTTTTAGGGCTTTTTTCTTCAAGCCTGCAGTCTACTTTAATAAACTAACAAATAATTTTGCTGTATTGCGCTTGTTGGTAGTTAAGCGAAGATGCATTCTGGCCAACCTCCATGATGCATTTCCTTATAGCTGCTCAATACTAAATATCATACTATTATTAGTACATAAATAAATCACAATAATGATTTAAAGCTACACAAAATTAGTTAAAATCATTCAGCTAAAGCTACACAAAATTAGTTGAGCCAATGTTATTTGAAATAATACATGATAGCCACACTATATTCTCAAACATCATCATCTAGATTTTTCAAAGACAAAAAGACGAATAAGTTTCGTAAATAATTTTACGAACTCAATTAAGTCCCGTCCTCACTCCATTCAATTCAGCAATATCAAATTATAACGAATTCATTTATATGATAGATTGGAACTCTCAGGTGATAATTTTCGAGAGCGGTTCGTGAGAAATGAGCATGATACCACCTGGTAAAAATTATCGCTATCAATCAACAGCGCAGTAATTAGGATTTCTATTTCGACGCTGAAATGTGCGGTGAATAAATTCAATTTACATCAACTTCAAGTTTCGTGTAAAAGTATTCATATAATTTATTTAGAGAATTGGAAATGTTAAAACAATTTCTGCTTGAGATTCCTGATTGTTTATTTTTTATTCGTTAATAATATTGTATGCAATGTGTAAAATATCTCTGGATTACGTTGGTTTGATCAAAAATACTCGGTTTAAAATAATTTAAAGAACAGAATTTAAACATCAAATAACATTATTTATAACATACATACATCCCTTTTTCTACATAATATCTAGTTTATTAGGTATGCATTATGAGCATTTCAAGTATAGGACCGATGAATGCGAGACCACCGTGAGACGTATGTCATTTCAATTTACAAGTTTTATTCACTGAATGAAAGTGATAGCACTTCATTGTGTATCTATTGTTACATATCAATACTGAGAATGGCTGTCAAAATCAGAAGACGGTCTCAATGCACATTCGAGGTATTAGAGGCAGTCATTGAAATATGTTGTCTGTAGCGTAGAGTGGCTTGTGAATCTCAATCATCATATTTCTCGTATTTTAGTTACCAAATATTATTATAACGTTCGTCTACTCACATTCTGCTGCTTTGCAAATGATTTTGTTATGTTTTCAAAACGTAACTCTATATATCGCGAGAATGCTTCAGCAAGAGGATCCAGCAGATGTTCATATAGAAGCCCACAATATTATAGTTATATTAGCACAATATATAGTTATTTTATCAATAATATAACACAATAATATAGTTATATAGTTATATTATATAGTTATATTAGCCAAGATGGTTGCTCATCATCTTCTTTATGGAATCTTTCTCCCTGTACATTACTCACTGCTCCATGGTTTGGCGATAAATATTCTTTAA
>NW_025945267.1:0-770 GCF_000764305.2 Hyalella azteca | reverse complement strand
CGCTTGCCGCTGCTCCGCGCTATCGATGCAAGGAAGCCCGCCAAGCTAAATCGTGAGAAAGCGTTTCCGCCAGAAATTGCCACCGACAATTCAATTGGAAAATTTGAAAAAATGTTCCCATTTATGCATTAATTTATGATTATTATTATTGGTTCATTTCAAATTGTAATCGAAACTTGTTGCTCGCATTGTACATGTAATTTATAAGTAGTAATGTAATGTTAATGTAATGTTTGATTTGCCGTTTTGTTTTCGATCTCTGATGTGAACTCGAATAGTATTCATTGTTAAAGGTGAGCTTAATTGTCGTGAAGGTGAGTTATAGAAAGCTGATGATTAAATTTGTGATATGTAACGCGTGGTGAGAAATCGTGTTGCGCAATATTGATTATTTTCGTGTGTCATTTTTTTAATGTTTTGTTTATAATTCTGAAGCGAGGTATTTGAAGAATCGTGTTTTGTTCATAAAATGAAAACTTGATTTGCGGTATTCTTGAATCCTAAACTTCAACCTCATATACTTGGTTCATAACTCAGCTTGAAATAGCTTTAAATGAAATTTTTAAATTATTATTATTTTTTTGATTATTAATTGAAGCGTTGGAAGTTGATGAAAGACTGAAACGAGCTGTTAGGCTTGTTGGGTAGGCTGGTTCAATTTCTATATTATAATACATTCATTAGTTTTATTTATTTTAAATTGATTATCCATTGAAAATGCTTGGTTCTGTTAAGATGGTGTTGGGTTTGAAGATCGATCAGTTGCTTTT
>NW_025945266.1:0-18308 GCF_000764305.2 Hyalella azteca | reverse complement strand
TGTGAGGGTCTCATGTGAGGGTCTCGTGTGAGGATCTCTTGCGAGGGTCTCGTGTAAGGGTCTCGTGTGAGGGTCTCGTGTGAGGGTCTCGTGTGAGGGTCTCGTGTAAGGGTCTCGTGTGAGAGTCTCTTGTGAGGGTCTCGTGTGAGGGTCTCGTGTAAGGGTCTCGTGTAAGGGTCTCGTGTGAGGGTCTCTTGTGAGGGTCTCGTGTAAGGGTCTCGTGTAAGGGTCTGGTGTGAGGGTCTGGTGTGAGGGTCTGGTGTGAGGGTCTCGTGTGAGAGTCTCATGTGAGGGTCTCGTGTGAGGTCTCATGTGAGGGTCTCGTGTGAGGGTCTCGTGTGAGGCCTCTTGTGAAGGTCTCGTGAGAGGGTCTCGTGTGAGGTCTCTTGTGAGGGTCTTGAGTGAGGGTCTGAGGCTTGGACATAATGTACAGTCAGTCATGGACATAACGTACAGCCAGTCTTCCGCAATATTGATGTTTCAAAAATCAGGAATCATTGACAATCGACATAATAATAATAATATAAATAAATAGTAGCGGTTTCAGCGTTTATTAGGCCGTAGGCCTGTCGCCGATTCTTAACATCGCAGAACATTCACAGCATTTTGCGGTCTCGTTTATGCATTTATGCACATAATTATGCATTTAAAATGTTTATGTGACCGATTAATTAACAACGAATTTAAAATCAGAAAAATGCTACGGAATCTGGGTGCATTTTCGTGTCTTCTTACTCGTTTCTTTACATCATTTTTTTATAATTATATTGATTCAGTACAAAAGTGTCTTCTTTAATTATTTTATGCGACTGTTTTAGCAATAAATGTTTTTCTCCAGTACAATTAACAAACCAATTTAAAACGCATGCCGATACATCGCCTTCTGTACTGATTTTTATTTTAATAATAAGTTATTCAAGATAATGTTTAGTAATTATATTCTAATCTAACTATTTATTAAGATCAAAACTAAAATCTTTAGTTAGGACTTATGCCTGAGCTGGCGATGTCCATTTCTTCTCAATAGTTGATTTTTTTAACCGAACTTCTAATACTTCAATTGTGTGTAAAAAGTAGTGTATTTAGAAGATCTTGTTCAGCTGTGTATAATCATTTGAAAAGATCAGGAATTAATTGGTACATAAAAAAATTCAGAATATTTTGCTAATCGATCACAGAGCGGCCACTTTTCCCGCAATTATCTACTAAATATGTAGTCATTTCTTATTTAGATTATAATTTTGAAATGGAGTCATATGTAATAAAATTTAGATTTTAGTAGAACGAACAAAAAACGTTAGGGCAACATGGGGCAGCGCCCCTGCCCCCCTTTTTTAAACTAAATTTTTGATGAAGTTCCAATTGATACGATGTGGTTCTTTGTTTCGTTTAAAGGTACAACTAATGAGGAATGTATGATGTGAATTAGACGCCTATACAGTTATTCAATTTTTAATGAAACACTATTTTTGTAATTCAAAAAGCTAGTCATAGTTTGAAAAGGTCATTGAGACAAATCTAATGATGTATAACACAAGATTTCACCATGGGCGCTTTGCCCCGTGACACGCGTATGCCCGTTGCCTCACTAGATATCATTTCAATTTATATCGTGTCAACATTTTATTTTAAAAGCTAATAGTCTAAACTTGATCTCAAAATTATCCCTATAAATATTACTTTGAAAATATAATTCACAGTAATTTCAAAAGCTTCAACTAAAGTAATAGGAAAAAATTTTATTTAGCACCAAAAAAATTTTTATCTGGACTAAAACAGTTATTCACAAATAGCTTGATAA
Organism: Hyalella azteca; assembly: GCF_000764305.2. Classification (NCBI taxonomy): domain Eukaryota; kingdom Metazoa; phylum Arthropoda; class Malacostraca; order Amphipoda; family Hyalellidae; genus Hyalella; species Hyalella azteca. The sequence goes on along the minus strand of NW_025945266.1, from coordinate 16,507 downwards.
CGCAAACACTTAGCAAAACGTAAATCCTTACACTTCATCCCAGTGAAACTGTCGACCGGCGGTAGAGAACACGGGCCAATATCTGCCATACTTAGCGAGAAACCCGCTATGGGCCCGTGACCCGCAGTGGGCTCGCTGCCCCATGTTACCCTACTTGTATCCTCCATAAGCGGTTCAATATTTGTTCGATATTTGCATGCTTCTAAATAGCAGGAATGTTGCTTACATTCATTGAATAATAAAACTGAATTATTAAATAATATCAAAACTTACTAGCGCTGGCTCACTGCGCTTAATAATAGCGCTGGCTCACTGTTGTTCAATTTAAAAATTATTTATAATTATTGTAGGAATTTTTTCTAATTAGAGCAGATTTTCATTAATTGATAATTGTGGAAGTAGCACTTTTTTTCTGCCTTTTTTTCCAGCATTCGACCAGGGAGAGTTTTTCTTTCCATCATTTTTGAGTAAATGATTATAATTTTTCTACAGGACGTGTTTGTTAGCTCATACGGGTCGGTAATTAGTCTTAGTTAATAATTGCTTACGACTCAAAATTATTATTCGAGGATCAAATGTCCGTTCTTGGAACTTTTTTTTCCTCTGCTTTGAAAGCCCTTGGAATCAGAGTACGATTTTTTATTAATTTAAAAATCAATATTCCAAGAAAATTTAATAACACATTACTGTATGATTTAATTTTAAGATAAAATATACATGATAACCTTGAAGCTCACGCATTTCACACATAGAGGCCAGAGATGCACGACATGGTCTACTATTTTTTTGTGGTATAATTTTAATAAATATTAACTTCGTATTTATTATATCAAAGTAGAATTAAATTGCCCTATAATACGATTACTTTGAGTGAAATAAGCCGTCATTGGAATGAATATCAAATCAATTTATATTATTTTTACTCTTACGCGAATAAAAACCCCTGAATGAATCACCTCAATGTCATTCCAATAATTGCATTGAGTAATAAATAATTTCAATAATCGCCTCAGTAAGAATTGCATAAATAAGGCTGAAAATGCACTTTAAGTCGCCGGAATATGTGACTGTTTCCTAACATGGAAATATCCTAAGACTGAAACCAGCAATTATACGCACCCAACTTGGTCTCTTACACTTCCTAGCAGAAACATCAGGTTTAACTGAACGATAAGACTTTCAGAAAGTAATCTTTCAAGTCTTTTCGTCATGGTTAGTGCATAGTTTCCCGAGTATCTCGTGCTCAATTATAACTTGGAGGCTTGCAGTCTGCGAGAATTTTGCCCGTCATCCAACACCAGCCCGGCCACCGTGACGAGAGTTTGAACAGCTTTGCAGCCCTGGGCCTATACTTTCAAAAAAAGTTAAGAGATCGTAAGTTCATCAGCCAATCATTGATGGTATTTCAAGCAAAATCCACCAATCATAGACAAGAAAATAGAGCGTGAGTACTTACGTTCACTTAGCGAGTTTTGAAAGTATGGCCCCAGAGCGACACCTTAGGAGAGATTGCATGATGAAACATGAATATTTTTAAAATTTTCTACTAATTATTTGGATAAATTTATTTATACAAATAAACATAAATTTGTAGAAACTTGAATAATTTTAAAATTTTCTATTGTTTATTTGTATACATTCATTTATACAAATAAACATAAATTGTACATATAAATAAAATTTATTTATACACATTTAGATAAATTATACAAATTTATACTGTTTATTTGTATAAATTTGTATAGTTTATCTACTGTTATAAGCTCAGGGCTGCTTACCGCAGCCCTGAGCGACACCTTATGAGAGATTTTTTAAAATTAACAACCACATATATTGATAATATTATGTTTTTTCGTGATTTTAACTGTTCAGAAACTAATTTTCTGTTTATATTACTGTTAGCATTACTTTCAGTGAGCATAAGTTTGGAGGCTCAGTGCATTTATTTTTATTTGTTTAATTCGCTGTGAAAATATAGATAGCTTCCCTTGAATATTAGCCAAAAACTCAATATGTTTTCTAACTGATGATGGAGCTGACCCCCAAAACAGTTTTGAGGATGACATAGCGTTTTTTCGCTTTTATGTTCTTGAATGATTTGCGACTTATATTATAGAAAATATGAGTGTATTGTATATACATAAGAGTGTAATATTCTTGAATAATTTGCGACTTATATTATAGAAAATCGGAGTGTATTGTATATACACAGGAGTGCATTGTATTTGAGACAAACAAATGATGCCACTTTTTTCTCGTTGACTTTCTTAGCCTGATGAAGCACCACAAAACAAAAGAGAACAAGTCACAGAGCTATACGAACATAAGAACGAAGCTATAAAAAACGCAGCATTGCAGGGATATAAATCATGACTTTGTTTCCTTGCTTGGAATTACAGAAAGCAATGTAAATATTATGCGGGCTTCCGACTCGGTACAACTTTATCCCGATACAAAATTTCAGAGGAACAAATAAAATTGCCTTTTCGAAATGTTGTATTAGAAGTATATTATTTTCTAGTAACATGTTTGTATATCTTATAGAGTTCGTGAAAATGCCTTGATTATCTGGAAATATATATTTTCGAATACATTTTAATCAAGTAAGGTGACTTTACCGAAAATATTCCTAGATCGTGCCATTGGATGAGAAATATACGAATAAATTATTAAAAAATTAAAAATTGTGGTTTTGTGAATTGAATTTAATCTGCGGTTTACGTTGATTGCACAAAATAAATTAAAAGTATTAGGAAAGTACGTATATTAATAAAAATAAAATAGTAAGAAATATTAAAATGAATAAATGGAATAACCAAATAGTAAAATAAATAAAATAACTCAATTCTAAAATATTCGCCGGAGACTTTTGACAACACTACTAAATGATTATTGTCGGGCTAAATTTGTTGTATTTACACATCATCAGTGCTTAAAAATATTCAAAACTATGACTTATAGATGTCGGTGTATGACACGACATAAAATTCAGTCTACTTTTGAATACATTATTGGGATAAAAAATTAACAAATCAAGCTAAATCAGTTGAATTATCAGCAATTGTTCTCATGGCAGTGCCCTAAAATTATTTATTGGTATTATATTGAGGAACGAAGAATATGAAATGTTATGATTGAGTGTGCCAGTGATGGGATGTGGGAGAACTTGTGACCGCAGAGCTGCAGAGCAATGCTGCACACCAGCAGAGCTGCAGAGCAATGCTGCACACCAGCAGAGCTGCAGAGCAATGCTCTACACCAGCAGAGCTGCAGAGCAATGCTGCACACCAGCAGAGCTGCAGAGCAATGCTCTACACCAGCAGAGCTGCAGAGCAATGCTCTACACCAGCAGAGCTGCANTGGGAGACATATTCATTTGAAGGTCATTCAAGCGCGGTTAAATGATTACACTCAGAAATAATTTATATATGAGATAATGAAAAATTATATAAATAATTGTAATTTCTGGGAGACATATTCATTTGAAGGTCATTCAAGCGCGGTTAAATGATTACACTCAGAAATAATTTATATATGAGATAATGAAAAATTATATAAATAATTGTAATTTCTGGGAGACATATTCATTTGAAGGTCATTCAAGCGCGGTTAAATGATTACACTCAGAAATAATTTATATATGAGATAATGAAAAATTATATAAATAATTGTAATTTCTGGGAGACATATTCATTTGAAGGTCATTCAAGCGCGGTTAAATGATTACACTCAGAAATAATTTATATATGAGATAATGAAAAATTATATAAATAATTGTAATTTCTGGGAGACATATTCATTTGAAGGTCATTCAAGCGCGGTTAAATGATTACACTCTGAAATAATTTCTATTTGGGATGATAAACGACGTTACAATTAATGTTAATATCTTCATTGCCTAACACTAAATAAGTCTATACAGTAATTTATAACTGTAATAATTTATAACTGTACTGTATAAACTGTAATACAGTTTATACAGTAACAGCTTTTAACATTCCAACTTTATGTTGCACGCCGCAGCGTCCAAAAGGTCTCGGACGACCCAACTGAGCGCGACGTGGATGATGTGATGCAGCGTTAGCATTCAATTATTATTCAACGGATTTTGCTTGATGATTGAGTGTTTTGTAAAAGACTTCTATAGAATGGGAGACTCCACAAAATTTCATTGAAGCAATAAATATTTCTAACTTTGTCGCAACATATATGCGTGTTTCAAAATTAATATATTTTTCGTGTTAGCGTATATTGAAAAACATGATCGTTCACAACTTTAAGCAAAATGTAATAATTAGTCGCTATATGATAGTTGGATGTAATTTTTAATTTAGAATGATTCAATTCTCGATAGATATTGCAGATAAATTTTTTAAAAAATTGTAAGTGATGCCGTTGCAGCAAGACGATCAATTGTGAAAATTTCTCTCGGTTGCTGAATGAAAGAGTTGCTCGATCAATCATCTCTCATACTTTATTTCGTCTCTCAGTTTAGAAAATTACCGTCAGAGCTGCCATAATTTTAGATTTAATATCTAAATACTTTTTTGGCTGGATTAAATTTTAAAGCAGAAAATCATTTTGCGACGATGCGGAATTTGTGGATCCACATTCAAAATCTCATTCTTTGTCATCAAACAGAACCAGATATTTTCAAAGTTGTTTATGACGGCACTTCAAGACTCGCATTTTTCCTGCCTTCGAGTTGAAACCTTCAAGGCCTTGCCTGCGGCAAATATTACGTGTTGCTTCTTTAATAAACATGGAGAAAATTCCAGGTGCTTCTTTAATAAACATGGAGCAAATTCCAGCCTGAAGCGACTCCCCTGAAGTCTAATATCAAAATGCCGTGTATATGGCATGACCTCTGTAATAAATAAAAATATTTCAGATTCGTGTATAAAAATCTTTCCCAAGCTAGTTAAAGGACCACGTCTATTCGTGCTATGAAATCACAAATTTACACGCTTGTTGCAATAGTCACGAACTATTTTTTTAAGTAGAAATTCTTTATTTGATCTGAGAATATCACTCAAAGTCGTAAAGCAAACCAAGGCCTCTACTTAAATACTATAATTCTATCTCGTTATTCACACACAGAATAATTAATAGGTAATATTGTTTAAATAATGACTCACTTTCTGCACGTAGTTATGATACGCTCGGCCACAGGCAAATGACCCTCACAAAGAAATAAAGTGCATCGCCATGTGGACAGAGTCAAACTCATTCGCGTGAGTGTAAGTTTCCTTTTCCATTCAGGAATTTAATGCGTCATACATCCCATAAAAGTGCTAATATTTTTTACCCACACTAAGGAGAGGAGGTGCATATAACTGATACGCCCTTTGCTTAGCAAAGATGGGTCAGGATGACTCACTCATGGTAAAGTAAGACAATTAGGATCTGAGTAAGATAATTATTTGCCTCTAGGTACTTTTTGTACGAACAGTTTGCCATATCGAATGCACTGATCAAAGATGCAATGCAAAAGTACAAGCAAAATATCCTATTTACAGTGCAATATTTATTAGACCCTCTATATATTCTAGTCATATACTAATATAAATAAGATTACAGCTTTTGTGAATTAAATATCATCTGTGTCTCATTTTCGCGGAGTTGTCAATAATTATGCTGATTTGTACTTCAATGATGTTGAAAATTTAGGTTTTCGTTTCGGAAAATATCATCATTGATTTAACGAATTCTGAAAATTAGTAACTGAAAATTTTCATCCAATTTTGATGCACTGACGAGCTTGTTCAGTTAATATAACAGTGGTAAACTCAACCTCGGCAGTAATGTGCTTCAGTTACAATAAAGCGACTCAATTTTATCCGTATCGAATATTTTCCATTAAACTGGACAGTCTTGATGCCAGTCTTGCTCGTGAAATAATCCAAATATCCAATTCCTATATTACCAAATTACCAAGAAAGCCCTGGTCCCTAGTCAATATGTCTACCTTGGTCCTACATTACAGGAACAATCCCACTATATAAAGTTCTGTGAATATACTCTGAAATACTTATGCGAGTTTCATTCAAAACAGGCGCATCTTTATCATGTACCAAGAAATTTACCGAGAATAACTGTCCTNGGACAGACGGACAGACGGACAGACGGACAGACGGACAGACAGACAGACGGACAGACGGACAGACGGACAGACGGACAGACGGACAGACGGACAGACGGACAGACATGACGAGCACAATAGTGCATTTTTTTCCATAAATGAGAAAATGTGCTATAAAAATACCGAATATTTCCCCAAATGTGCCACGGAGGGTTCAAAGTATGAAAAGTATTTTATACAGAGAAAAATTTTTATACAGAGAAAAATTGAGATAGCAGCATCTGTGTAAATATCAACGAACGGAATATGCTGCCGACAGATACTAAGAAATTCAGTTTTCAGGGGCGCCCAACTAAAGCATTTCGTATTCTGACCAAAAAATAAGACTCGGATGCAATTAGGAGACAAAGTTTGCCCATTAGAAACATAGCCTTCGTTGCTGTTCATCACGTACAAGAATTTTAAAGAAATTATCTTTCAAGCCGTCACGTCTCGACGTCAAATTTGTTGCTGCAATGGCACTCGGGGAAACGTACTACTTCAATTTTTTGCTAGACAAATGATGTCTTAAATTTTTGTTTGCAATTGAAAAATTCCCTTCCGATTAATTCTGCTTCGTTTAAATGTAAATTTTATTTGACTGTTCAGTTTTCAACATTATCCTCTGCTTGAATTTTGCGTACTTCTAGAGAAAATTCAACTGATACGTTAAAATTTGAGGATATTATGTATGTTAACAAGAAATTATAATGAGAATAACTAATTGTTGGATTGTTGGATAGAAATGTTGACTTTCACTTTAATTTTACGTTGTTTGACGATAAATTAGTGAAATATCTTTCCTGTCATATTTGAATATTTTTCGTAACAAATCTATTTGCATTCAGGAGCAAATTTAGAATAATGCTTCGAAATAATAATTTTCGATGTTATCGTGATGATACAGATCAGTGTAGTAGTGATGATGCTGAATCAGTATCATTTTGATGGTGAGAATAAGTGACACTGTAATTTATGATGCTAAAGATATGGGACGCATATTGTGTTAGATTTATTCTAATTATAAGTACTAGGTTTACGATTAGTGAACTTTTGAGTGCATTCAAAATTTGTTTACGATGCGAATTTTCCACTTATTTGTTACTGATCGTTACTCATCTTAATTTCCGGAGGTTAGTCTTGAATTCCTTGCCCCACAGTAATCTCTTTATCAAATGCACTATTCAATATTTTGAATTTTACACATGGCGCTTCTCTGTTATCAGTTATGTTCAAATTTGACAAAACTTATATTCATTTTGCATTATATTTTTCTAAAAATCTATACTAATAAACTTTTTAGCGCATTTTCGCATTTATGGAAAAAATGCACTATTGTGCTCGCCATGTCCGTCTGTCCGTCCGTCCGTCTGTCCGTCCGTCTGTCTGTCTGTCCGCGACTTCACGTTTTCGTCGACGAAAAAATGCGCTCTCTGTCACTCACTGCAGTGAGTACTGAGTTATATTTTTTAATGTACTTCGTTGGCTATGCGACCGTTCGCCGGTCGCTGGTTTTCAATTGTCATATGGAATAATTGTGACTTCAACCTCATAAAAAACAAGTTAATTATAATTAATTTTTAGCATCGTTTGATGCTTGATAACGTGTCAGTATTTGGTTCAACAAGAAATAAAAGAATTTAACGAGCGCCAAAAGTCACTTCTGTGGTCTCTGAGATGAACATTAAAACTGATGTCGAAGAAGCATTTATGATATAAATAAATTAATTAATTGATATAGCTGAATAAATCTTAGCAATAATTTCACACCGATTTCCAGAGATGTCAATCACGGAATCTCATACTCAAATCAGTAATAATTTTAATTAATAATTTGCTACTATATTACAATGGTAGTCTCTGTGTAGTTTATTGAACGAAAATGAACCAAGTGAAAATGAACCAAAAAGACGTTGAAACAGCGTTGATAATGTAACAAAAAATCCTCATTAATAAAAAATTGGTCCATAATTATTGCTTTACGTAAGTATAGCACTGTCATTCCAGATAAGTTAGAATGCCTCGTTGTTTTCAGCTCAAAGTTGTTGCATTTATGGCCTACAGAACACCTCGCTGTTCTGCTCAGAATTGTTGCATTTCTGGCCTACAGAATACCTCGATGTTTTTAGCTCAGAATTGTTGCATTTCTGGCCTACAGAATACCTCGATGTTTTTAGCTCAGAATTGTTGCATTTCTGGCCTACAGAATACTCGATGTTTTTAGCTCAGAATTGTTGCATTTTAGTCCAGCTCCATCATCAGTTCGACTAAACTAAAAATGAATAAAATCACTTCAAAAGTCAAAATTCAAAGACAGACATAAAACCTAAACAAGACCTAACATTATATCGAAAATGATATAATGTTAAGGTTTCGATATAATGTTAGGTCTTGTTTAGGTTTTATGTCTGTCTTTGAATTTTGACTTTTATAGCATAGCATAGCAAAGTATCTTCGGCGCTGAAGAATAGGCCTGGTGCGGCCTTTATAAGTGTAATGATTATAGCAAATTCATAAAAACATAAAAAAGTGTGATCGTGAATTATTGAATAGAAAGAGCCTCGTTGTGTGAGTTGCGACGGTTTTTCATTCATTGTTCATTTATTTCATTTTGCTGAGACTGAACTCAAGACAAATAATCATTAATTAATTGCTAAACTCATATTTTATGCTATATTTTTTAAGCTTCATCGCATTTTAGTTAAATACGGTTCGAAGAGCAGCTCCATCATCATTTCAAAGAGTTCAAGAATAAAAGTTTAATCAACACAACTAATAAATTTACGTGGGGGAATTTCAATTGTTTAACAGAAATTATGATCGCTTTCGAGTAAGTTTATGTTTAGTTCAAACCATCCTGCCGACACGTGCCAGTCACGGTCCAGTCCAATATTCTTCAATGCATTTCTATAGCAGCCTTCACACCAGCCGTGCAAGGCTCATGCCATGCCAGTCACGGTCCAGTCACGATCGCGGTAAAAAATATTTTGACCTTTACGTAACTGCAGCTTTGCCAACTAATTTGTCCCGAGGATACCAGGGGCCATACTTTTAAAATTCGTTAAGTGAACTTAAGTGCCTACGCTCTATTTTCTTGTCTATGATTGGTGGATTTTGCTTGAAAGGCCGTCAATGATTGGCTGGTGAACTTACGATCTCTTAACTTTTTTTGATAGTATGGGCCCTGATTGCTAGCTCATTATACCATATTTTAGCAAACATACCATGTCAGAGATGCTCATTCCTGTTAACATATCAACATACCAGATTTGTGGTATGAAAATATACCAGTTGGCAAGGCAGCGTGGCTGGCATTGCACGTGATACGAAAGGAACTGAAGTGAAGACGACCCGTGGCCGGACTGAACATATTAATGCACGTGGCAGGGAACGGGTTACTGTCATATTATAATAATAATAATAGCGGTTTCAGCGTTTATTAGGCCGTAGTCCTGTCGCCGATTCTTAACATCGCAGAACATTCACAGCATTTTGCGGTCTCGAACTCGCAACTCACTGCTACAATTCTGCTGTGCTTAACCGCCCGGCCTCCTCGCCGATTCTGACCAGANGGCATGATTTATGAACGAGGCTAAAGTTCCGTAGCTCAAAGTTTCATGCAAAGTTCTATCCTTGGGTTTCTTTTTTGGCGACCAAAACTGCTGACTCGAGCCAAACTTTTTCAATCCCGGAAGAAAAATGAAGAATTCTTTCGTTCAATCACATAAGTCGTTCATTAGATCCAATTTCTTTGTATCACTTGTTCGCTAAAATAGGCTCCTTTCATATCACTGTTGTTAACAGTCCCGAACGCGATTGTTGTCGTTATGCTCTTGTGTTTCACGAACTTCACAAAATAATATATAAATTTAAAGTAAATCATTTCAGTGAAAGCTTCAATTAGTTGGAAGGGCATAAATGTATTGTTATATCATTTGTAGAAATTTTACCAGGTGTATGATCGTATGTATATCCTGTATTAATATGGAAATATTCATTTAAGCTTGAGATGTAAATCTTATTTGCTTTATATTTTTGTATTCATTTCATTTATCTATGCAGTTTCAATCAGCAAATGTTTCCTGATTCTTGCGATAGTTTTGTTAAGTTAAGTTAAGTTAAGTATTGAAATTATGTTTTTTTATGATGTACCAGTGTACGTGATTATTGAAATAAGCTAGTGAATATTAGGCAGCTCATTTTATTTAATATCGTTTATCCACATAACTTTTTGTTCACTAAATATCCTCAGGATAATTTCCTTCATTTAGCCTTCATTGAGTCTAAATCATGGAGCTTAATGTGGGTTGCTCAATATCTGGCTACGATATAACGGACAAAAAATACGTAAGACAGTATCCGCCTTGGAAATTATTAACGAAATAATATTAAAAATTAACGAATATTTCTTCATGATAACGAACTCATAATTATTTCTGAATAATTACAAAATATTGCGATTCTCGCTACTTTAAAACAACCTAAAACTGATCGTCATTCGCTGTTAGCTCCTGCCAGTGATCGGGCAGCCGGCAGTTCTTTTGTTATATATATATATATATATAACAAACATATATAGCAACAACATATATGTTGCTATATATGTTTGTTATATATAACATATAGTTCTTTTGTTATATATATTTTTTGATCAGGCATATAGAAATAGGGAATTGACATATGTTCATTTAATTCATTCAGGTGTGATAGGAGAAAAATATCTATAAGACGTGTTGTTGGAATTCATCTGTAATTTTATCCTTTATTATTATTATTTATTATTTATTATTATTTATTTTATTATTATTCTCGGTTGAGTTCTTTTAACCACAATGAGATTCACTTGTGCTTCTCTCACGCTGCATTTTGTTTGCCCATTCATTAAAATCGATATAATAAAATTCATCGCTGAATTTCTGGCACGGTCTATTACCGACTCCGAAATTATTATCAGAGCGAAAGTCAAAATTCAGAAAGCCTTCGATGATAAAGACACTCGGTGTGCTTTTCATTTTATTGTAACAAATCTCAACTTGATTGTTTACTATCGAGACAATCAATTCTACTCTCATTGACGGGACAAACAACAACTCAAAAATATACCAAAATCCTGTTCGATCATATCAAGTTTCCTATTTGTTAAGTGCAATGATAGCTTTATATTATTTTTACGGTCAAGAAAGTTTTCATCTCGGTCGTATTGATGGATAGAGGCATGTCGCTAGCAGGTTTTACTGATGGATTCGAGTCCGTGTTGATAGCAAGGTCAATTAATTATTCATCCGATATTCATTTCATGCTTCGAATAGAAAACATTGAAATTCTAATTTCCCTATCTTTTTCGTCGAAAAATAAATGTTAATTTCATAGATTAATAGATTATTATGTGTTCTTAAACTATTTATCTTCATTATCAACAGTTGTGTACAAAAAAAATAAAATTTCTTACAAAAAATATTATTTTTCATTTCCGAACCATTCATTCTGCAAAAAAAGTTATAGACTTTATTAATTCTAAAACTGTAAATAAGCAATGAATTGAGATGTTTTTTCGTATTCTTTTTTAGACATAATATTTTAAACTGAAATCTTGGCTTCAAAATTAACATTTGAGACAACTACCACGAGAAACTTGAAAACAATTTTGAAAGCTAAATGCTCGAAGTACCTTCCATTACACCAGCGCGTTGGTTGTTCAAGCACAGTAGGCCCAAACGCTTCTGATTTTGTTATAATTTACTCATTTTTCAAATTCACTTTCCAAAATAAGTATGAGGAATATTCCACCTTCATGAGTGATATTAATTGATAATGATGTGCGGATCCGAAAAAACATCGTTGATTAATTTTTGTTAGCAATGGTACAATTAAGCAGTGCAGTTTCGGAAAAAATTTATTAATTAAATCGTCTGATCGGCATCACGCGGTTATACCTCAATTCCAATTCAGCCTTCCTCTTTTTATTGATTTTTGTATTGATTTTTTATATTGATTTCTTTAAAATAGAAAATATTGGTGTTCTGCGTATGAGTTTAGTCATAAATAGTAATAATTTTCATATGTGGTGATCTCATGAAAAATCTTTCGACTCATTAGAAATTAACGTTCAACTGCTAATTAATTTCCCCCATACTGTAGCACATTGGGAAAACATTGCAGCACTCGATGAAAAATTACTAAATAATCTAATTTCTATTATTTCGATAGATTTCGTATTGTCAGGACTGCAAGCTGCCTTTTCCTACAGCGTACATATGCGATCGTTGCGTGGGCAGGAAAATGTATAATTATCGTATAAAATATTATACTACATTAATCAAGTCGCATCAAGTTTAGCGAAGCCAAACTGAGGATTTGAAAAATATAACTCAGTACTCACTGCAGAGAGTGGCAGAGAGCGCATTTTCTCGTCGACGTAAACGTGAAGTCACGGACAGACAGACAGACGGACAGACGGACGGATGGACATGACGAGCACAATAGCGCCTTTTTTCAATAAAAGAGAAATGCGCTAAAAACCGTATAAATTCCCTACATTTGAGTTGCTCGTCGAATAACAAATAATGAACTACAATCAAATTTAAATTTCACAAAGGAAATTGATAAAATGGCACGCCATTCCCGTGACCTGTTCTGAACTCACGGATTGAAGATCCGCTATCTTCTGCCTGCACGATAAAATATAAAAATTGAAAAATTTAAGTTCATTGAAAATTCATGTTCATATACATATTCTCACATATCAATCAGATTTTTGACAAAACAAATTTTTAATTATATGTTATTACATAGTAGTAACAAATTAATTAGTTAGCTAATATTTACGTATATATTATTTCGTACCTTGTTATATTCATTGCTAAGGTCACCTACCTATTTACCTTCTTTACACTCCACGTTTGCAGAGGAGCAGCAGGTTTATGATAGACCTCTCCCTCCTCTGCCTTCCCAGCGCCATTAAATATAAGTGTCATTAGATATAAGCACCATTAGATATTGAGATCATTAAATATTAAGACTATTAGACATTACCACCATTAAATCCTGTGACCATTATATGTTAAGACCATAACAGACGTTGACCATTTAATGGTAGTATCTTTGGATAAAAAAACTATTACATATTTAGAACATTACGGACTAAAACTTTCAAATATAAGGACCATTAGATACTAAGATCAAGCGAAATTCCGACCGTCACATAAAAAACCATGGTTCAGGTTACGCAGTAGCTGGCCGCTGCCGGGATCCTAACAAAATTCGGGTTATTCTTCAGCCTTCACCCCAGAGTTGCTATGTTCGCGTTAGAGTTATTCTGGGTCAGTTGGCCAACTGATCGCAATCAGCGACTAGTCAGAACCTCCTTACCGACTTTATAGTCTCCTGAGAGTAGGGCAAGAGTTGGCAGAATAAGTACCAGGCGCTTGTAGCTGTCTGATTCGGGGACCAGAATGTAGACCAAAAAGCGGACATATATGGAAGCTGCAGGTGGACTGTGCCCCCCGAGTCCTAGGCGTTCCTTAATCCAGAGCCGCCCTTGGCTCTAAATTTTGTTAGGGGAACTACGATGCAAATTAAGACAGACTTCAACATCTCGCGCAATACTGCAGCACTGACGCCACAACTAAATTAAGGATATATTAGTGCACACTAAACATGAATTTGTCAAATGATATAGGTAATTGAAAAGCTTGAAATAGCAGTCTGAACTATAATATGCAACTGTCACAATCTGGAGCTAATATCGGGAGGTGACAGATGGAAGCAATGTCTTGAAGTAATGCCTAAATGTCCACTTTAGATGCGACAGTTTGCATGTCACTATATAATTTATGGTTAATAAGCTTTCTACAAACTGAGAGAAGCTAGGCCCCAATGATGCTATTCAAATTTATGCTATATTATTTAATTAATAATGCCGTGTATTCCTTTGTCTTCTATAGCCATGTGCTAACAGGCGAGTTATATTGTTGAGCTCTAGCAGAAAAATAAAACGTTTTTCTTTAAGAGTTCACTATCTCACCTTCTAGTGCATGGAATTGAGAAGTGTAGTCTCCCGTATAAAGCAATCAGCTCGATACTTCACACTTTATCAAATTTTATAAAACATTCAAGTGTTAGAAATGAGCTAGCTGTCCAAGCAGAAAAATCTGCCTCTATGTGTCTTCATTATCAGATGTATAAAGATCTGCTGATTTGCTTACGTTCCCTGAATTAATGCAATTTCTATGTAGCCTACATTATTTATATCTTATATATCTTATATAGTCAGTTATCTTATATTAAGTTATCATTATTTTTATTTTTAGTTTGTACGAGTTACACATAATTTTGAAAGATATATTGTTCGGGCAATGACCTTGAATTACCATTAGATTACTTCCAGCTCTGATAAACATCGTGAACGGTCTGATAAACATCATGAACGGTCTGATAAACATCATGAACGGTCTGATAAACTTCAATGCAATATGTTAAGTCTTTGAAGCCAAGTCTTAACCCAGAAGAACGTGGGTGTAACTTGATACAATTATTATATATAAATACAATTAACAAGACGGGTAACTTGAGCACAATAATTGTACGGCGTCTTGATGAAGAAGGGCCCTGGCTGGGATGTGTTTGTTTTAAATATTTCCAACACGTGAAATTTTGTACATTATCATCCCATCTATGAGAATTATTAATAAACTCGAGGTTTTGCCATCATTGCGAGGTTCCCCATGCTTACAATGATCAATATCGTCCGTTTAAATTTCTCATTCCGTCTGAATTGTATCCCGTTTTTTATTTTAATTCATAGATTCGAATTTTATTTGAAATAATTATCATAAATAACTAGAAAATGAATAGGTAAATTGAAAGTAATAAAAATCTATATAATCCTCGTCATATACGTATATTTGTACTAGTGTAGTTAGGCAGAAGTTCTTCATTTATACAGGTTTGGTTGAAGACCAGAGCGTACTTTTTATTTACGATTTTCTTATTGTTCTTTTCGATAAGCCGAACGAAATTTCTAGCTGGAGCTTGGAGATCAAAAAGTAGATTACCGAATGACATTTTATTGCAGTGCGAAGTTTCGAATATATCAATATTCATTATCAAGCAAGTGAACAGTTATTACTTTTTTTGATCTCCTTTTCGAACAGTTATTACTTTTTTCATTTTGAACTTTTTGATCTCCAAGCTCCAGCTAGAAATTTCGTTCGGCTTATCGAAACGAACAATAAGAAAATCGTAAATAAAAAGTACGCTCTGGTCTTCAACCAAACCTGTATATTTGTACGTGTATACATATAGACCCTTGACATAATAATAACGATTCTAAACTTCGCAGAACATTCACAGCATGTTGCGGTCTCAAACTCACAACTCACAGAGCTGGGATCGAACCCGCGCCTCTCTGCTCCAATCTTGGTTGTCTGAACTGTGACCACTGGGCCACCCTGGCCATAAAGATTTAGTGTCTGGCGTAACGCATATGTGTGAGTGGTTATAAAACATTGCATGCACAAATGTCTCTGTGTCTACCTCATGATTACGACCTTTGATGGCATGAAGTCTGACGTGTGTTGTGAATTCTAGCTCATCAAGAAAGCAATTTGATGTCAATTTTTAGTTTATATTACATCCGTATGAACGCATACACAGTGTTTCGATATGGGTCAGTTTGCGCATTGCGAGGGTTTAAAAGAGTGTCACAAGCCGAGTGAATCCAGTATAAGAATGTACAATTAAAGCAGAACTTTGAATATTTTCGTGGAGAAATTATCACCGACTTCAAGACTTTATATAAGTTGAGAGCGCACCTGCCAAATCATATGATTTTAGCACGACTTTTTATGTAGCATAGCCTAGGGATTTAATCATATATATATAAATTGTCGCATACCATAAGGTTATTGGGAAATGGGACTGCCGCAAATTTCAACCCCACACATATGTCCTCACTTCTACGATGTATTATGGATACCATCTTCCCTCTACTAATTTCCCCAACGATTCTCAGTGCCCGACGTTTCTTTGGGTCAAGTCCCGCAAATTGAGGTCCCATAAAAAATAAATCCCAAACTTCATTTCAGACTACAAAATAATGAAGCATCCGTGAGTGCTTCACTGTCCTGATTCACGGGAATATTTCACACGCAAAGTACCTGTGAAATACAAATTCATGGCCTTCAACGCCATACACTTTACCGCGGGAAGAATTAGATAAAATTTAGTCTCTGTACATTGAATCCCGGAAAGTTTTGAGCTCATCTTATGAATTCGATCTGCTGGGGCCATACTTTCAAAACTCGCTAAGTGAACGTAAGTACTTACGCTCTATTTTCTTGTCTATGATTGGTGGATTTTGCTTGAAATGCCGTCAATGATTGGCTG
>NW_025945265.1:13204-68651 GCF_000764305.2 Hyalella azteca | reverse complement strand
GTCGGCCACGCGGTGGCCTGCTGCGTTCCTTACGCAGTACGCGCTGCGCTCCCGCGTGCCTGCGTCATTATCATACTGATTATTATTATTTCGTTATCATTATGATTATTATTATTTCGTTAACATAATGATCATTATCATTTCGTTAACATAATGATCATTATCATTAACATATTGAGAATTTTCATTTTACATATTTATAATTATAATTAACACAATCATAATTTATCTACGATGTTCGAGGTCTTGGTATAATTTTAGGATGATAATATACAAGTTGCTCGAATACTTTTTCGGGAAAACAGCAAGCTGTGCATGAAAACAAACGAAACTCGCATTATGAATGCCGGGCACACGAGTGCCTTTGCCATTATTTGTAATGAAAAAATATCTCGTATTCAGAAATAAACCTCATTAAAAGGTTAAAGGAGATAAAGAATAATTGCAAAAGAGCGTCAATTTAGACATAATCTTACTGAACCGCCATGTTAAGACAAAGTAGCCAGAATACAGTAGTAATCATCGGAGCTCGGTCGTCTCGTTTGGAGGCGTGATTGTGAAGTCAAATCAACTTCTGCATGTATACTTTATTATGTTAGAAGGGCTTAAACCATTTATTATTAATATTTTTAAAATTTTAATGCGTTTCTTTGGTATCAATAGTATTCAGAACGTTTTCAAGCTCAGTTCCACAAACTGCGAACCTTATCTCAGCAAAACGGTTGCTTATCTTTTAGTCACATACGTGATGTCCGGGTGTAAAAATAAAATGAAACAATTCACCTGATCTGAAATAAATGTAAATATGACTCATTGTTTAAAATTTTTAGGTTAATATGTGATTTCTTACCTATGCAAGGCTGGGTGCAGTTAGTCCAGTCACCGAGGCGCCACAGGTAAGTAGGCTCAGACAAATGGTCGCTCTTGGTGTAGCTGTAACGAACATACGGAGGATGCAACTTCCCAACCGACAATATCTGCAAAGAGCAGCTGGTTAAGGGGGACATGATCCGTTCAATATTAAGTGACGATTCAAATTTTATACCGCCATTCCTCACTAGTCCTTGCACACATTCACATACACGACAAAATTATCCCGCCATCCACCACTAGTCTTGTGCACATTCACAAGCAATAAACTTAATGTGTGTCCAAGAAACACAAATATCCACAATTCAGTCTACCATTTTTTGTCGCGTCAGTTGACACATAACGTAAGACTGTGTTGAACGCAAGGTCTTGCTATATTGTTATCCAAAAAGTTTACTAAATTAATTAGCAGGCACGTAACTAGATAATTTATTCACATAAAACACAATATTTCATTGCTTTACCAGTTTTCCTCTGGAAAAAAAAATGTTCTTAAATCGCAATGCATTACAGCATCAGCATTAAAAAACTGAATACATCAATATTTTCAACGCATTTTTGTAATGAAATAACTGCGTTGTAATAAATTTAATGTAATGTAATAACTGCGTAAAATTTTGTAATAATAACTTCCATCTGTACTTACACTGATTCTGCAAGAATTGTAGATAAGATAATAATAAATTAATACGCAAAGACTACGCAGTTTATATGTAGCTTTGTGAGTCACGTCTCGTGTAAAATTATAAAATCTAAATCATTCAAAAGATTACATAGTAATAACCTGAACTAGAAGCTTTTTTTGCAGAGGCTTAGTGGAATTAATCCTCTCGATGGCAGTATTGGAGCCTGAGTACTCCAGCATCGTGCCGGAAAACTCCACCACTTTCTGGAATGGCGTCACGATCCAGTGTCCGTTGAGCAAATACTCGCCGGTCTCCAGATCAACTAGAGCTGCAAATAAACAAATAAACTACATTGCTGTGGGAAATTAGGAAGAAAATGGGGAAGCAGAGAATTAAAGAAATTCACTTTCATTACAGCTGAACCAAATAACATCACACGTTGTGACAATTGAAACAATCGACTTCAATCTCGGCGAGGTTTTCTTGCGGTACGATGATTAAAACACATTGTAACAGAAGTATTAAACACTTCAATCACCTGACGGTGACGAGAGAGAAATTGAGAAACAATATTTTTTTCTGGAAGAATACTCAAAATATATCATATTTCAAAACTTGAAGCGATTTTAATAAGGGAGATACTATATCTTCCCGAACTATATATGTCCCCAACTACATTTCCATTATACAAAACCCAAATTTAAACCTTACAAGGAAACAAGTGCGTTACCTACTCGGTATTAAATACTCGGCTGTTTCGAAAGCTTATAGATTTATTTAAACCATTCAAGACAGTTAGATTCTATCCAACATGAAATACCAGAACCTCAAGAAAATCTGTTGCGAATAAAACATCTTACCCCGGCGCACGACTTCCAAGAGTGTATAAACCAACGTTATAAAAAGCATATAAACGAAATGATATGATACATGAATAACGGTGACTGAAGCCACACCAAGATAGTTGTCATCGTCGGCTTTGTCATGGAACGCCCGCTGAGTGATCTCGACCCTGGCAGCGCCCTCAGGTATGATGGTGACATCGCTGTAGCCCCAGCTCCTGCTCTCCTGCAGGCCCCCCGTCGTCAGCTGACACGTCGAGTTGTCGCCGCCACACACCCCACAGTAGTCTGGCATGTGTGAACACACAAGTTATAGAACAAATTTTGTAATTCTAAAAAATATAACTCGGTACTCACTGCAGTGAGTGACAGAGAGCGCGTTTTCTCGTCGACGAAAACGTGAAGTCACGGACGGACAGACGGACATGGCGAGCACAACAGCACCTTTTTTTCCATATATGAGAAAATGCGCATAAAACGCTGAAATTGTTTGAAGAATTTATCAAATTTTGCATAATTCATTAAAAGCAATGGCAGTTATCTGCACAGAAGAGTGAGTACACAGACGAAGATACGCAGCTCAGTGAACAAAAATAAATTCCGTACAAATTGACATTAATGTTGGCAAGTAACGGCTTACAGAAGCTTATTCTACGTGCGCGCTGCATCAATCTGACTTATATGGGCAGAATTAATCGTGAAAATCAATTGAGAGAAAATGTGTACAAAAACAACCAACAAGTCAATCTCAATCAAAGATTATAATTAAAACCGGCATTAATTTGTTGTTCCGGACACGAATACTATTACTTTTTGACAGTGTGGCATGCAATCGTACGAAACATATTAACTGAAGTGAGATATGAGGTTTAAAATAAACTGCTTTAGAAATCCGGATAAGACTTTTGCATTGCTTGTGTCATCATTGTATGCCATACATTAAGTAGGTTTCAATGAAGACCAGAGAGTATTTCTTATTAACACTTTTTTTATTATTATCAAGGAGTCCACTGCTGGATAATAAATATACTTGCATTCAAAACGTGGTAAGTCATAATACAATGTCTCTTTGAAACCCTATATTTGAATTTATAAACCCTATTAAGGGCATATTTCGCCGAACTGAGAAAAATAACTAGAAAATTGTTACTTAAAAATACTCTCTGGTCTACAATGAAACCTGCATTAAAAAAACAACTTCAAACT
Source organism: Hyalella azteca (assembly GCF_000764305.2). Classification (NCBI taxonomy): domain Eukaryota; kingdom Metazoa; phylum Arthropoda; class Malacostraca; order Amphipoda; family Hyalellidae; genus Hyalella; species Hyalella azteca. Next base: position 65,107 of record NW_025945265.1, on the reverse strand, counting down.
ACACCAATATACATCAAGTATATACGTCCAAAAAAGTTTGTTGTGAATAACCACCAACATGTGAGGATGCATTTGTACGGGCCAAATCGAATTTTCGCGACACTTAACTTTAATTTTAATTTAAAGATGCCCGTTTAACACAAGACGAACTTGGGGATAAAACGTAATAAATAAAGCATCATTGGGGATAAACATAATAAATGAAGCATCATTGGGTATAAACATAATAAATAAAGCATCATTGGTATAAAACGTAATAAATAAAGCATCATTGGGTATAAAACATGATAAAAAAAGCACCAGAAGTTGCCGCAGAACTAACCGTCCCTGGCGGTAGAGTTGAGCACATAGTCGCAGCCTGCGCCGCGACACTTGCCGTTGACGCAGATGTCATAAGTGTCAGGACCGCACGTGGTGCCGTCGTCCACCTTCTCCCGCAACTGGTAAGACACGCTCGAGTTCGACACTTGGCAGAAGAGCTTGCACGAGTCCTCGTGCAAGACTGGGGGCATAATACCAGCAAACGATTGTTATTATATTAAACGGCGCTCGCAATGGCTTAGAATTTCCATTTAGGGTGGTAACTGATGAAGTTGTACATAATAGTTCCAAGAACTTATTTATGTTAATTAAGCAAGGAGTCTGAATAACGAGAAATAATGAAAATAAGAGACGATGTTCACGCATCAGTCGCAACAAATTTTCTAGAAACAATTTTTAAGGAAATTGAGAAGTAAGAAAGATATTGAGTGGAATCAAGTAACAAACCTACGTAATATCTAAACTTAAATAGGTTATAATTTAATTTAGCTATCATAAGTAAACCAAATTTCTTACTGCCGGCATATTTAGGAATCCATTTTACATCTTCGGGTATATCAGGCAGGCCAAAATTTTTCCCGTTGTAAGACTGGCACTGTTGGGTCCTGAAGTCGAGGGCACTGGAGCCTCGTGGGCAAGGTTCCATGACACAAGATCTGTAGCGAACTTTCTCGCCGACGCAATAGCGGCCTCCGAATTTAGGCTTTGGGTCGTCGCAGTATCGCTCAGCGCGCTGCACTCCCACACCGCAGGTCCGCGAACACGCACTCCAACTGAGCATCGATAAATATCAATTGCAATGGTATGCAGACATCTTTAAATTGCAGACATGCATGGTATGCAGACATCTTTAAATTAATCAAAGATCTCAATCGACTTACCGTTAGGAGTGCATAATGTACAGGCACACGCCTAGCAACAAAAACATTTGATGTATACTCTAAATTTACTGTCTAGGTAATACTAACTTGCATGCCTCCTTCTCCTCATGTTAACTCAACTGATACATTATTCATACAAAATCTGGTATCTTTTGACACACGCATACACGAAATTTATTGACGTACAATCTCTGGTCTCTGCAGAAATTTTACTTACGGTTGCCAGGATCCCCACTGCCCCTGTATTTTTTTCAGTGTTTGCTTGTTCTTGACGACGCACTCGCCACGCAAGCACCAGGAGTCTGCACCACACGGCGTGCCGTCAGCCCAGGGCATGTGCTGCGTCTTGCAGCCCTCCTTCTCGTCGTGCGACGTCGTGCACCATAGGCGCTTACACTTCGGCTATTGCATTAATAAAAAATATTCATTACCATTCAGTTCGAGAGATGAAATACATTAAGGGGGAAATTGGCTTCAAGCAGGTTTTCCAAAATTATTTGCAACGAGTGAAGAAAGACGGTTGAGATACGTATCTGTGACATTCAACGCGATCAGGAAAAAACACATGGTAGATAGAATATAACAAGAACTACGAAATTCTTAAGAACGACGAGTCTGTAGTCCTCCTTTACCAACTGCTTTTTATAAAGGAAAATTTTTCAAGTCTATAGAGAATTCAACATTATTAAGAACACGCTGCAGAAAACAAAACTGACCATGTACGGACAGATGCTAGTGGTCTTGCCGAAGACGTACTGGCACTGTTTGGTGGCGTTGAAGAGCTCACCGGCGAGCGTGAGTTCAACCTCGTCTTCCACGAGCTTGTTGCTGCTCGCACTGTCTTCCAAACAGCGAGCGTGGCCGGCGCTGCAGGTACAATTGTTCCCGTCAGAGCAATACATGTTGATATCATTAGCATTGAAGTCAAGTATGCGGCAGCGTTTGAAAGAACGAAATAAAATACTATTTGGAAGGCATCAAAAACATGATATGCATCACAATTCCTAAATCCGGTGTCAAGAAGACATAGTGATTGTACTAAATTCACTAATGTCGATGAACTCGCTACAGGCATTCGGTAAGGCATCAGGAAAACTATTAGGCACTCAGTCCATCAGAGACTAAACACTCACTACAGGTACACGGTGAGGCATCATGAAAAAACATTTTACACCACTCAGTTCAGGCGAGACGCAACACTCACTACAGGTACTCGGTGAGACATCATGAAAAACATTTTACACCACCCAATTCCTGTGATATGTAACGCTCACTACAGGTACTCGTTGAGACATCATGAAAAACATTTTACACCACTCAGTTCCCGTGAGACGCAAAACTAACTACAGGTACTCGGTGAGGCAGCATGAAAACATTTTACACCACTTAATTCCTGCAAGACGCAACACTCACTACAGGTACTCTGTGAGGCATCATGAAAACATTTTACACCACTTATTTCCTGCAAGACGCAACACTCACTACAGGTACTCGGTGAGGCAGCATGAAAACATTTTACACCACTCAATTCCTGCAAGACCCAACACTCACTACAGGTACTCGGTGAGGCATCATGAAAAACATTTTACACCACTCAGTTCCTGCGAGACGCAACACTCACTATAGGTACTCAGTGAGGCATCATGAAAAACATTTTACACCACTCAGTTCCTGCGAGACGCAACACTCACTACAGGTACTCGGTGAAACATCATGAAAAACATTTTACACCACTCAGTTCCTGCACTCACTACAGGTACTCGGTGAAACATCATGAAAAACATTTTACACCACTCAGTTCCTGCACTCACTACAGGTACTCGGTGAGGTAGTGGCGGGAGCAGTTGGACCAGATCCAGGGCAAGGTGTTGTGGTCGAGCATGCGGCTCATCACGTTCATGTGCACGGCAGCGGTAGCGTCGTCAGAAGCACTACCCTTCAGTATCTTGCATTTCGCGTCGTTGTCGTGAGGCATGTTCAGCCTGATGCAAATCAATGTGAAAATGAAATTAGCTCTTCAATGTCCGATATATTGAAAGAAAAATCATAGAGTCATAAATTGACCGTCGATATGATTTATAAAATGTTAGTCTATGCGAGACATTTGCTTTTTGCTTACATTTCTCTATTATAGTGCCATTAAATCAGCACATTATGGGTGCAATAAATTCCTAGAAAAATGGCGAAGGGCAGCGTTACGAAAGCATTTAATATAGACAGTTTCCATAACGATTGGGTACGTAACCTTATCATTATTTGTGTGAACGATAAGGTACGTATTGTCTGTATCAATACAGACGTTGTGATACGTTTGTATTGAAACATTCTCGCGTTGTCAACTCACAGATGCCCCAGCTCGTGGGCGATGGTGAAGGCGGCCGAAAGGCCGTTGTCCTGGACGATGGCGCAGGAGGCGTGGCGGGAGCACATGGTGCCAAGCTCTGCCAGGCCCAACGTGTCACAGTTTTGAGTGAAGGGATTGCGGCAAATGTTCTCTCTGTAATGAATAAGCAAGAGAAATACAAATCAAAACCTGTGAATTAATACCTTAAGTCTATATTGCGGTAAGTATTGTTTCTGCACGAACATAACGGAGAATTTCTTTTTGGTTATGCCCTAGAAATATTTCATGTATTATTTTGGTCAAATATTTTCTCTGAAACTAAGAAAAAATGGTCATTGCGCAAGGAAAATCTTGCTTGAATCAAATGCTCCAAATAGTTCAGAGCTCAGAATCGAGAAAATATAATTTCCTTGTGCTGTATGCACTGTACTGGCACATTATGCTATTATGTTTACTCCATATGCTTCAAGTCACATCATAGAGACATGGACACTATTGGACAGCAAGCGTCCACTTTTGTTCTGAATTGATCCCATGAACAGTAACCTGGTGAGGAGCAAAGCTGTGTCGAAGCGCCGAGGGTGACTTGGGTTTTGTTTGAGTCCTTGTTTCTGCCACCTGCAGAAGTCCTTAAGCATATCCTCAGCAGACTTGCCGTAGACTTCATTCTGACTGCTGCCGGGCTTCTTATTGGCGAAGGTTTTACCTTCCGGATGCACTACCTCCACCACCGCTATGTCTATCAGATTGCCCAAGCTTGAGTCCCTATATATTAGGGATACCTGAAGAAAGAAACCAACGATTTCAGTTCAGATAGATTAAGATTGTATGTGATCATAATTGTTAGTTATTGGAGTACTGACGGAGGAGACATTGCTGAAAGACACATGCATGGTCATGGTTTTGTGGATGAAACTCAGTGGACCGGAGAATCTTCAATAACGATTCAGAATTTATGTCCTCATCATCCGCCTGTGACCTTCGTACATCGACTGCAAAAAATACGTACTTGCATTGCACCAGAAGGAGTCGCTACTACAGAAATAGTCGCTAGTTGAAAAAAAGTTTTCCATTTACTAGGAAATGCTAATCAAGCGCCAGAAACCCACACCTAAATTCCAGATTAAAATATTTTTCAATATATAAAGGTACAAATGTAAATTGCATCCTGAAAATGAATAGAGACACGAAATTGATTAAACAAAAAAAATGAATTCTAGTGCGCAGCAGAATTGTATCTTGGATCACATCATACTCATCAAGCTACTGTTATTATTCTCAGCTATGGTAACTGAAACTTCACAGCCCCAGGCTGTTTGTTGCTCTTCTTGAGCTTCGAAATAGTTTGTGGAGTCGCGGCACCTGTTCATATATTGGCGTTCGCTCAAATTGATCACGATCGAGGCTTAAATCTCTGGAAACATTGAAATTGTGCGAGCCAAAATATAAACAACACCAAGAAAAAAAATTATTTAAATGTTGGAAAATTTTTTCGAACATACTCGCACATTCAATAAAATTTGCAGCATAATCAATATTTCACTTCACCAAATCTAAACGTAAAACTTTCGTGTTCGGAGTACCACATCGAGCTCGTCTGAACATCGTAAACATCTTCCGATTTGTGATTCCGCAGCAATAGGAGCATCCAGGCGAAGCCTGCCAAAGCTTCTTAGGGTATCGCATATCAATGGGAGATTAATCATGGCTCTCCAGGTCCGTAAATTGAAGCTCTAGCAAGCCTTAAACGGCGTCAACATAATGAGATTCCTCGACGGGTTCCAAGGCAATACACTGATACCTCTCATCGATATCTGGAGGCATGAGAAATAGCACCAGGCAACAAGACGACGAAGACTCGCATGCTTATTTATAGGCCCTTCAGTAACAATTTATTTACAAGCTTGAGCCAAATAGAAACGGCGGATAATTTACTGTGATTAACATGCTCGTATGTTAGGAATTATCCCAGGCAAACCTGCTCAGAACTAACAATAAGCTCCATCTTGGGATCTCACTGACACTTGCGTGATTCCTGGCAATGATATTTATGGAGAAGCAATCACTTGATTGTAGCGGAGTTCTCTTCTGAAAATTTTACCATGAAAGCTTGAGCATTTTTAGAGTTTGTAGGAAATTTTCAAAATCATAAATTCGGATCGGTGTTTGATACTCACGCCCAGAGCAAAGACATGCAACATTAGGCACTTTTTTAAGTTTCTAAAAATATTCAGTGGTTTTTATTGTTTGAAGATTACATAATTTCACTGCATCTCCTTTCATTAAAATGTCAGGTTAATATTTACGTCGGTTAAGTTCGGAAAAATGGTTGCATGTAAAACCATGAAGCGATACTCGTAAAACGATATTATCATTCAAAAAGTTAGAAAAATTAGGAGCCTTTTAATCAGAAATGCGTATGATCGGATCAACGAAACGCCCTCCCAATAAATCGCTGCAATTTTAAATATAAAACTAAACGTTATGAAAGAATTGACATAATTTTGTTGTCCAATTCATGCTCCAATAATTTAAGCATTTTGTCAGAAAACAAAAGAGCCTGGCTATCAGAATTGTGTTCTAATCCTAAATGCCATCAACCGTAACAAATTCTTCAATGACTCTGACTCCTTCAATTTATTATTCAACATGATACTGTACTCGCTTCGTGCTAGGCAATGATATTTTATTTATTAGATTAATTATTTATTTTGATGTGAATGCTGGCATCGCAGGAGCAGGATAGAGTTGACAAGGTATATAAAGTTATCAAGAGGTATTACAACTAGAATTCATAGTTGTTGAGGATTTTTCAGACCTTAGAGTACATAGAAATAAGAGTATATAAGGAATGGGAGAAATGTTCACTGATCACGAGCTTTATTTTCGAATTAAAAGGCTAGAGACAAATGAATGTCATATTTGGCTGTCATTCAAAGAATGTTCGTATGTATGCATATCATAACTGCAGGACGTCAATACTTATCGCGAACTTCCAAACAGCGTAGGAAACCACTGACTTCAGAGTCAGAACGCAACACACATATCATATATCTTATCATTTCATATATCATATCATAGTGATGTCGGCGCTGAAGAATAGGCCTGCGATGTGACTTTTCCACAGGAGATTTAAAAACAGGCCCTTCGACTGGATGGATAGACTTGATAAAACATGCAACACAACACACTTGAATGAAATATGATCGTATGCATCCAGAACACAAGCCTCGAAAGACATCGCATTGAGTCACTCACCATTGACATGAGCGTGAGGACATATTGGTCGACATGCTTGCCGTGGTATCTCGCCATCTTCGCGTCGACCACGAGGAGGATCTCCATGGTGTACGGCTTCGAGAAGAGACCGCGCCGCGAGCGATGGTGAGGCTGATCCTCTTCCGGCTCTACTGCTGTCAGGGATAAATGAATTATATTAAATAACAAATAAAAGAAATAAATACGTTAATTTTAGCGTTACGAGATGATCATAAGGGTGAACTTTTTCAGAGTATAAAAAATGATTGGATATCTTTGAGATCCACGTAGTTCAGGAGGTATTTTTACAAGAGTTTTCGTTAGGTCAGAAGGGGAACATTATAGTGCCATGACAGTAAATACTAGCAATTATAAGCAATAAGATTGGCGATGAAGAGAAATCCTACTTCGTGGCAAAAAAAAATGTTGGAGCATAGAATCGTCGATACCAATTGAATAGTAAACTGATTTTATAAACGATGGAGTCAAGCTTGGAATTTAAAAACATATTCTGGAGTGTTTTTCCTAACTTCATTTTATCGATTTTTAAGTTATTTTGTATAGTCACGACATTCAAGTTCAAAAACAATGCGAACAAGTGAAATACATGGAAACTTTATCCCGATAAATTAATGAAAAGCCGGAGCAAATGATAGGAGCGATCGTCGGTTCCGACAGCGGCAGCTCATGGAATAATTGAAACCGTCCTCAATCAGTGCATAGACTGCAAGCCGGCCCAAAAAGAGTGAAAGTGCATAGTTCAGTTTTGTATTGTTCGCCCATTGCGCAAGAACAAAAAGTCCGGCAATATCCAGCTAACTGCAGTTCAGATACCGAGTGTATCCGGCGAGGCGGAAAGCTGAGGTTCACTGCTCGTATTATGGCACGGTCTTTGTCCACAGGCTCAGCTCCAATTGCATTGCATTGGCAGATGCAAGGTTGAACTGATTCGCAAATGGGATTATTGCATTAAAATAGCGGGTTTAATCATAGTTGGAGGGACGGGTTTGTTTTAATGGCATACGGATTATGGCTATAGACCGTTCGAACGTATTCGCTTGTTTTTCTCGAGCTATTTGGATTTGGGAAATTAGATAAGAAAAATATAAATTTTCAGCGGAATAAATAAGAAGCTATAATTTCAATCTTTTGAAGGAATATAGATAAAAGATAATTCGTGCAGGAAAACGCGTTCGAACAATTCTTATTCGATAATAAAACCAAAACTTCTTTTCTGCACAATTTCCTCTTAGGCGCAAATTCAGTCTACTCCGGAGGTAGCCAAATCTTCACTTGTACTCGGACTTCTGCAAAGATAGCTTGAAAAATGAACGCGCTCTCGACGCGCACTATAGGTGAACGAAATTTGGAGTATTACATGAACAAAAGACGACGATGGCATCTTTGTTACGCGACAATTAAGGCGAACACGGTTGAGCACACGCAACTGTGATCAGGAACGTTGATCAAAAACGCGATTAAAACGTATTTAACAAAATATTTTTCTGAGACGTACCTCAAACGAGAAAATAAACTGATTTTTGTAGTTACCAATTAAACTCCCACATTCATATATGCTGGACAGTAGTCACTAGAACGATGCAGAAAGATAATAAGTATCCATGTGAGGAAACCATTTTATTTCTGATGCCTAAAAATAAGCGGCCGCATTAAATTCGACCAGCGTGAATAAAACTCGTTGATAGGAACACTATTATAAGGGCATAAAAGTAATGCTCTAAAGCCTGTGTTTCCGAATAAATTTTGTTGAATTATTCTACCACATTCTTAACTTTACCTGTGAGTACACGGCATATTTTACAAAATTTGAGAGATGTGTGGAGCCAGATATTAAATTTCTCCCCTTATATTGGCAACTCCGATTTAAATGTAAAATCAACTATTTCCAACGTGGAAGCCCAGAAAAAAATAATAAGTTATTCCTCTAAACAGCGCAAATGTTGTCAACATAAATCACTGCATTTATTCAAACCATAAACCACTTAACAAATAAAAATTACCACGCAAGTTTTGAAAATAATACAACAATAGGTAGTTTCTGTACTAATAGAGCCTTCATATTGTTGTTTGAATAACGTTAGAATATTTCCATTGAGGGCAAGCCAAGAAATGTATGTCCACCATTCATGTATATCGATGGGCGGTTATAATGAACTAAAGGTACAACGCCTCAGTAATAATGCGTTAACTTCATACAAACTCTTTCCACCAAACAACAATGTAATGAAGCCATCCTTCAGTTAATGTTTCTTCCATCAAGATTGTTTCCATGTAACTCTCTTTAAGGGCACGCTTCATAAAATATTGATGCTTCATTTAATCGCAGCTAGATAACGCCGTCAACACTTGAGCAGAGCATTGATAGGGTAAAAACGTGCAGGCTTTGACTCGGCAAAAAGCGTAATAAGCGTGTCCATAGCAGACAGTCTTTCATATTACATCGCAGCGCATGCTCCTCTCTGATATATACTGGAGTGTGGCGGCTCGAATTAAGCAGCGTCACTTCAGAGAGTGCTTTACAAATGTATACCTTTTCCCGAACGGTCGGGTTTAGCTCCTTGACCCTTTCAGCCGCAGGGTTAAGCAGTTTGGGAATTCATAATATTTCTCTCATTTCTGAGTTATATTGTTATAAACAACACTGAAGAGAGGTAGAAATTGGAATGTTTTAACAACAAAGCACCCTCGCTGCCTCTCAGTAAACTGCACCTATTTAATTAAGAAGAAGACTCGTTCACCAGAAACGTCCTTCCCGTCGTTCTCAAAGATAACATAGAGCCAGCATAAAGTCAGCATAAAGCAGGCACTATAAGAGCATTAGAATATTAGCAGACCTCGCCATGGACAATAAATTCTATGCCTATAAAGTTACGTTAGACGAAACAAAGTAGTCTCGCGGGTAGAATAAACTTCACATGTATAACACATGACACTTATAATTAGGCAACTTGTTCCTGTCAGGCCTGAGTAAAGGCGATTCCTTCGTAAAATATCGCTTAGCAAATTAGTCACGGTTGCTTAGTCCGAGGATACGACTCTAGTTTGAACACAGTTCAGGGCGCAATATAAGAGGGAAATGGTCTCGTAAGAAGAGCGGGTGGCGGCTCGCTGTCTAGACGAGCCAGTGGAAGTTAAAAATTCATGGCAATTAAATGCGAAAAGCCATAAACTGAGATTGCATTACTTTAGAACACGCTTTCATGGTTTCACGTTGGAACTTCCATGCAGAAGTTTCCGTATTTTACGAACTTTTCCTATGGGGTTCAGCTATCGAGATTGACGTTCCAGCCGAATATAATACCCGGTAGACAGTTTATTAAAAAGTTGATAAAAACGAAACTAAATCAAAAACCCATAGGAAAATTTTTTTATTCTATTGCACTATATTGGGAAAATACGATTACAATATAACTACAGGCGATGATAATAAGTTAATGTTAAAGGTATGATAATAAATTAACCCAATTCTTTTCTTGTATCATGATTATGCTTTACAAAATATTCATTAATTATGTGTGCTATGGTTTATAATTATCAAATGTTAGCACGACAGAATTTTCTTTGAATAGCCGGAAAAATGAGAAGTGAGAAGAATCCACTCAGCACATTTATAATTATCTACATATCTTTCAGTTTAAAAAACCTAATTAAAACCTTAACACCGAAACACAAAAGTTAGTGTTTTTCGTGAAAGAAATCAGCATTCGAAGGGAAACGAGCTGTTAATTGTGAAGCGACGAGGCTAAGGGGCACAGGGGCAATATTATCGCTCAATACAGCTTATTTGTTGCAGGGAATTGCCGTCTATGATCCTGAAGAAGTCATATAGCCATTAATCCCTGGACATTAAAGGATCGTTTGCATTAACTTTTATAACCATGAAGTTGAATCCGCCCCTCCAAGACCCGCATGAGTAGATTGCTTTAACAAGGTGTGATGTTACCCACTATAATAAATACGATACGCTCTTCACGATAACCCTGAAATAGACGACATGAATTACGATGAACATTAATATTCCACACGCGGTATTCCACACGGGCGGCTCTAGCATCCTAATGCCGAGGAGGAGTTCCCGCAGAGAACAATGCAAACGAAATATTTCGCGGAATCTGAGTTATGGTCATGAAGTGGGCCATAACCGGCGGTTTCGCCTTTCTTCTTATCCCGCCAGACGCTGGCAGCTCTACAAGAAAAGCCACAAATTGAAAAGCCGATAAAACGATCGTAAAGCGGCGCGTCTCATGTGGAAATCATGAAGCCAAATTAGGTCTAGCAAGAAACAACGGCCAGTCGTAAGCACGCAACAAGAATTCTGTAGAAAGATTAATCGCAGGGACTGCTCCAACTTGTTCAAATTTGGAAACGATTTTCCTTCAAGGAAGTCACCGCTCGTCGGCTGTTCAAAGTCTAGAAAGGCTAAACGCTAGAAAGGCAATTCATGTCTGTTGGTAAACCTTCCCCGTCAGTTTTATGAGTACTGTGGTGCTCATTAAATATGTTGTTCAGCACTCAATCCCTTAAGGCAAACACCGCGCATACTGATCTTCCAAGAGTCGCAGTAAGCAGACCATGAAACGAGGGTTACAGACCATTCGATCTAGGCGTTATGTGTTTCAACGGCGGCAAATGGTCACTAAAAGACGTGAAAAGTCACTTGGCTGCACAGTACCGCCGCAAAAAGTAGTTCTCTGTGCGCCGAATCTTAAAGTTTGCCGACAACTTAGTATTTTTTAGAGAAAATTGATGGATTTCCATGGAAACGCAAGAAGTGCTGAGATTTCCATGACAGCTGCCGCATTAAGTACTGCGATACAGTAAAATAAATCCATTTAAATGAATTAAACTCTCATACCGTTTTACATAAATATAATAAAATGCTAAAGTTTTGTGCAGTAAATTCTGTCCAAAGTATACAACTTTTTTAATTTCTATAATCACAAACTGACGACCAACAAAAAAAATAAAAATAAAAAATAAGGGACGCGGTGCTACATTCATTTGAATGTATGGGACCGTCCTAAACAACCCAAGTTATTATTAAATAACATTGGCGGAAAAAGCTGAATGTATGTATTTTTCAAGGATGAGAAATATCTTCAAACTTGCTGCTTTTTCATGTACAACTTTTGGCCTGTAGATTAAAGTACAAGCAAAAAGTAGACTGCTCAAGAAACTGCGCAATGTACCATCGACACCATCGACCCAACGAGTAAGATTTAGCATTTTATTTGTCCAAACTTGGGTTCGGTGCATGAGCGGGCAGAGGGGCGTAAGATTGGCAGCAATCAGGGCAGCAATCATGCAGTCATATTACGGTAGATAAGTGGTTCCAACACAAGACATTCGAACGCTGAGCTCGCTAAAAAATCTTTGCTGAACATATACATCTATTACCATCGGCAAATGAGTTACGGTCATCAAATGATGGTTGAATTTATTCAGTTCTCTAACACAAAGCGTGGTTAGAGGACTATCTTGGACGGCGGTTATTTAAAAGAGAAAGAGTTTGAGGGCGGAAATACCTTTTAAAAATACAGGTCACAGTGCCCGCGTTCCAGGGGCGCGAAAAGCGATGCATGAGCTTTGATTGAGCGCGAGAATACCCGTTAAAAAACACTGGCGCCGTTTGTGTTTGCAGAAATCTCCTTACCCAACTTTATTCAAATATGCTATTAGAATTTTTTCAAAACGGTAAGTAATTATTGAAAGGAACAAACATGAGTGATTATCTAATTCTGAATCCATTAGTTAAACTATAAAAGTTTGAGATTTTGACACACGAAATGAACGATGCTAATCGCGCTGTAAACAATATTGATTACAGTGCGATATATAAAGCGATTCGTATAGCCCGTCGATAAGCTTTAAAATACCTATCATATCCTGTAGCCTGTTTAATGCAAACTCGGTTGAGGATCGGATTGGTGTAATGTAATGAAGCGTGTGGGTTCGATGAGTGCGAAGCTTCTCATTTCCATCGATAAAGAGTATGCGGGGAATAAAAAGTTGACAGTATTCGAGGTATTCCCTCAATCATTAAACTGCAAATATTTTTATGTGGGAGTATAAACATATATTTTACGTGGGAGTATACACATATATTTCACGTGGTAGTTTACATGCAGAGACAAAAGGCTAAATGGAACATATTATGGGGTTTTAAATGTACATAGATATGAGGCCATTTAATGTCCGTTTGATGGTAAAAATTCCTCTAAATTTAGGCGTCAGAGACGTCTTGTTCCTTATAAGAACGACAGGACGCGCTAAAAAGAGGCCACTTCGCCTATGTTTCAGCAAAGATATTCTGATACCACGTTCCTTGCTACGGGGAGCAATTAAGGATCGCCGGCGCTGCGGCTCATTGGTCTATTGATTACCCGAGTTTTAGCATGTAGAGGAGACTAGGAAATTGCTACTGGATAAATACTTGAAAGAGATAGGTATTAATTTGAAGATAAGTCGAGATACACCGAACTCTTCTCGTTGTACAGCTTTGATAGTTAACTGCAAAGTCATTGATAACAAAAAGTCAATTAGTTCAACAGGTAGAAACCACTGAATTTCAGTACGCATCCTACAATCAAATGAATAACATGAAACACATCTTTATTGTCAGGATAATCGAGTATGGTAATTAAAAATTTTCATTAATTGTCACAGTTTTAATCTACAGTATAACAATACCCATAGCAAGTCTGGTATGAATATGCATGACACTTTTAGGAGAATTAAAGATTCGTTCATTACGCATATGCTTAAAATGAAGGTATAAAAGGTGTCGTTTTTGTAATTATTTATAGTGAAATAACATAGTGTTATTCATACAGATTTGTAAGTTAGCTTATTATTTCAGGACATTTAAAAAACAAGAACATTTGTGTATAATGTTTCCAGCAATAGCCTCAATTGTATAAGAACACTTCAGTTTTTAGAACTTGGAATTTTCTATTAAATGAAGAAGAATCTCAGTTAGCGAATCGTTGTTGCTCTGTCCGAGTTCAAATTCAAATGAATTTCATCACATTCTACATTTAATTCCATATCTTTGCCACATAAGAAGTACATTCGTTTAAAAACTTTAAATCAATTTATTTTCAGTACTCTGCTGATTGCGTTATTACAATAACACACAAATTATGCAAATGATAATTAAATGCATCTTGACATGTAATAACTTGTTAATCTGGCTCAGCAGAATGAAACATGATGCTTAAAACTTCAGTCAAAATGCTCGAATATATTTCAGTCATGGCGAAATCTTAATAATCTTGTCAAAACGCAAATAGCCTTGAAAATATAATATTGAAGTAATAACTCGTTATTAGGCACCAACTTTGAAAGCAAGTTTTTCATGAGTGACGCTCTGATTCTAATTCATGGTAGCAAAGATACGACGGAAATGGCGACTTCTAAATAAATTGCGCCTTCGGCTGATCGGAGTAGGTAGATAGCAATATTTTCTCCTCGGAGAAGTAGATAAATTAAGACAATTGCTCCTCTTAGAAGTAGATAAATTAACCCATTTGCTCCTCGGAGTAATAGAAAAATTGCGACGATGGTATCGACGATGCCGTGGGAGGCTTCAAACTAAAGAACACAAAGACTGAATTAACTAAGCAAACCAGCACATTAATAGATTTTATGCTATTTTTACCGCTAAAAACATCGAGCTAAGTTTAGATTGACATTACAAATTCAATACTTTAATTTATCAGAAGATGTTTCAGCTACAAGGGCAGCATTTATTGTCGCTCGAACTTCATTCAATTTCTGTAATCAAAACAATGCACAACTTTAGAAATGAAACCAAGAATTTTCAAAAGATTGCTAGGCAAAGGGCGTGGTTCAAACTAAACTTGGTTCATTTTCCTATCTGTAGTTCAACTCGCTAATTGGTGCGGGTATTAACATATTAAAAAATGCATCAAAAGTTATTGGTATGTCGTTAAATCATTGAGAGAGAAGAGGAGCAAATGGATGATTAAGTAAGTTAATAACTGACCATCTATGCATAGCTGATCTTATAGCAAAATTAATGTAGTCTTCAACGCACTTATTTGGCTCAGAACAACTCGCAAAATTCAAGTGAAAACAACACTGGAAAAACAATAGACAATGCGCAAAGCAAAAGTAAGCGTTACAAGGTTAACTTGCATTTTTCGCTTTATCACTCAATTTGCAGAGCAAAAAACGGATTTTTTTTTATAGCAAAGAAGTTTCATGATGAGAAATCATAGGGCGTTTCTCGCAAAGAGAAGTTATAACATAGAAGCGGGGCGCTCACACAGGATATTTTATACGTACCAATTACCTATGCATATAACGTATAGGCGTCGGTGCGAACAAATGAAGGGATTAACGGAGGAGTGGAATGGGTATAGTTTGATGAGTTCCCATCATGCGATGAGCAGGTTCATCTTCATCAAAATCAGATGACGCGTACGAAATTTTGACAAAACGGAAAATTGACTGCAAGTGAGATGGTTTAACATTAACAATAATTATATACCTTAATTATAATTACTATCAAGTCTGATAATACACGGTTAACGTGTATTTTAAGATAATTATGTATTTACCATGTATAGTAAGAGAACCATCGATTACCAACACGTGGGCGTATTCAAATTTAAGAACCAACGTAGTAGCGATGCTGCCGTTATTACCTATGAATAATATACATTGGACAAATTTCTCGGAGCCCGATAATAAAATTGCAGCTAGAAATCCAACACCATGTAATCTAAAACTACGCCTGAAGAGTTGGTGATAAAACATAGTAGGAATCGGGATCATGATTCATTCCTTAATGATAAGATAGGCGTGTAGGCGTCACCGAACACCACAGCTTGCGCCGTGCACACACCATCAGCCACAGCGAGGTATTATTGCAAGACGCAATTAAAGGAAGGCCCATCGAGCGGTCATGGTAAAATATGTCTTCATAAGTGCGCCGAAATCCAAGAACAAGCAAAACCTTAACGTATAGGCAGGCACTCGGCCGGGGATGTTTAATTGTCAGGGGTGTGTTTCTCGGCAAGGCGAATATGATGCGCTCCCGATTAGTCAACTGTTTACAATAACACAATCATACGATTGCAAATAAATGTTAACTAGCTCTTCTTTGGGTACATTTTGTTGGATTGGCTTCAGAGTAATTTTCGAATTGTTTTATTGAATCTCGTCAATTTGACCAATATATGTATTTTTATTAATTTCATACCCTACTTGCATGCCGTTGTCAATTATTCACCATTTTAAATTCACTAGCTCTAATGAAAATTTTAAAACTCGTCGGTGTCGAATGGCGTAAGTCGCACCCAAAGTTTAATTCCTGTTTTCAGTGCGTAAAGCTGCCACGTGAAGCATATAACAAGAGGGTGCGCTAATTTGTTTGTGTAAGCTTGAGGGGTTGGTTACGGCGTATAGCAACAGAGATGCTCGCAATGCTACGGCTCAGTGGTGACCGAAAAACTGTACGGCCTACGGCTGTTGAAAGATACATTACAGCTGTTATATTCCGCGCTAGCCACCTGCCTTCTGCAAATACTTTATGGGCGAAAGAGGAAATCAGCTGCCGTCTCCAAACACTCACAGGTGAAGGAGGAACAAGCTGCCGGCTTCAAACACTCATAGGTGCAGGAGGAAACAAGCTGCCGGCTTCAACACTCCCAGGTGCAGGAGGAAACAAGCTGCCGGCTTCAAACACTCACAGGTGAAGGAGGAAACAAGCTGCCGGCTTCAAACACTCACAGGTGAAGGAGGAAACAAGCTGCCGGCTTCAAACACAGGTGAAGGAGGAAACAAGCTGCCGGCTCCAAACACTCACATATGAAGGAGGAAACAGAGCTAACACATTCGTCAGTGCATGCGTGAATGTTGGAAACAGCGATTTTAAACGCACAGTAAAGAAGCCTCCGTAGTAGAAGAAAACCTATATAACTGCAACAAATGCTATGAGTACAACCTTGCGAGTAAGCCTGCCCTTTAAATAATTCATTTACATATTTACGAGCCTGTGTAATGACTGATCGAGGTACTTCCAGCTATGTGGATTTATCACCTAATATGAAATTCCGACTTATTTCGAATAATTACAATTCTGATCTGTTGAAATGAAACCCAAATTCAAAGTCAGTGAGCATAAAAACATAAATTTGATTAGTCTAAACATTTTCATTTCAATAACAATCAATACAATACTACGTTTCATGGTGCACAAAAAATTCGGAGACAATGAACGTATACACTAAGCAGATATAATACGAGCAAGATCAACTGTTCGTAAATTTTTCGCTGTCGAGCAGCAATAAAAGCAGCGGGGAACTGGTGAAACATTTGTGGGTGCTGAAGGCTGTGCTCACGAGTCCCCTTGGTATTATCTTAAAGAAATGGAGAGGACAGAACGAGCTTGTTTTGCTCCAGACAAAATAAAGGGGCTCACCAGAAGTTGCCATTGGCGCTACCGCGCTAGGCAATTTCTCTGTGGCCAGTAAGCCGGAAATTCATGACCCGCAAGAAACAAGGATATCTCAGAAAACACGGCAACGGCTGTCGTTAAAAGGCTAGAAATATTACAAGAGGAAAACTACTTAACAGAAACAACATAATAGGCAAGTATACAATTCAAAGTCTAGGTTTCAGAAGCGTGTATCCATATAACTATAAAGCTATAGAGTATGGATGGTAATAATAAAAATAATACTTGCATTATCACAACCATGTTCCTCTGCATCATCATTAGAATATCGCCGCATCAACAATAGAGCATTGAGAGTACACGCTATGGTAACAGACAAGTCGAATCATCATGAATAAAGAAGCCTGATCGTAAATCATGAATGAAAAGCTTGATATATGAGGTAAAAACAAAGTCTCAACAACAGAAGCCAGCGCCACAGTATCAACAACAGAAGCCAGCGCCACGGTATCAACATCAGAAGCCAGCGCCTCAGTATCAACAACAGAAGCCGGCGCCTCAGTATCAACAACAGAAGCCGGCGCCTCAGTATCAACAACAGAAGCCGGCGCCTCAGTATCAACAACAGAAGCCGGCGCCTNCCGAAGCAACATCAACAACAGAAGCCACAACAACATCAACAACAGAAGCCACAGCAACATCAACAACAGAGGCCACAGCAACAACAGAAGCCACAGCAACAACAGAAGCCACAGCAACAACAGAAGCCACAGCAACAACAGAAGCCACAGCAACAACAGAAGCCACAGCAACATCAACAGAAGCCACAGCAACAACAGAGGCCACAGCGCCAGGTCTCAAGCGTTGGTAAAGAGGCGCAGGCTTGCTAATTAAGCCTCCAAAGCTGCAGGTCTCGGAGCCGTAAACAGCGACCTAAACTACGCCGAGACGCCTTATTTCAGAAGTGAGCCTAATGAGGAATAATGCTCAAATACCGAGATTATTTATCGTTGTGCCCCATGAGGTGCTACTAGCATCTCCCACTTCAGGAGTAGCTAGAGATCTCAAAATTTAGAGAAAATAATGGCCTTTGGCAACACATATTTTTAGCATTGTACAGCTTTTATGTTTTCAAAGTACAGTAGTCTTCTCCTTGGCTGTGCATGAGGGAAATTGAAAGAGTGAGGCCCAATACCCTTTCGCACACAATTAAAACCAAAAAGAACAGACGATAGAATAATTTTGTGCCCATGTACCTAAATACTGCTGCGATAAATAGATACACCGCTACAGAGAGTAGCTCTAATGTCAACAGGCTGTTCAACAAATGAGCATAGTTGGAGACGAAGGCGCAAGCGCCTAAAAATGGAATGAAAGATGAAGAAAGGTAAGCCGGTTAAATTAAATCAGTGCTCCCATAGAGGAGAAATTCTTATTCATGGCAGTTGACGAAATTATTAAGCCATCAAACAGAAACTGTCAATGTCTCATTGCTTGGAATACTTCAGAGCAATATATTTTATTCTGTCATACCAAACATTTGATACTCGTTTAATTAGTGTGCTAAAAGGAAATTATGGTTAATGCCCAGAAACAAATCGTGATTTCAATGGAGAAGTATTTACTGTGGTACCTCAGAAGACGATCTTAGGTCGTTCCAGGAGGAATATCGACTTGTGAATCAATTTCTAGCATAAAAATTGTGAAAATTGCCGAAATTTGCTTCATCCGTAAAGAATTATCATTTCGGGGCTCCCATGTTTCTTCTCGTGAATCGTTGTAAATACCCAAAAAAGCCTGAATATATATAATATATATAGACTGAAAACGATATGAAACCATGATGGAGCAGACTAAGGCAAAATAGTGAATGAACAAAAGACGTGGTCAATAGCGAAAAATACGTGGTGAGAAAAGGCAAATATATAGAGGAATAGAAGTGTCGCCACTGAAAGAAATAGGCCCATATAGCAACAGGAAGAAAAGTCTCTTGTGATGCGTCGATATCCAAGTTACGACTGGGCAAAAATTTGCGTCGATTTCCGATCACTTCGAGTTCCAGACAGTCCGAATCCCGGGTTTGCACTGGGTAATTTAAATTTTATTCCACTTACGCAAAATAACGAGCGTTGCGTCTCTAAATAAAAAAATGAATAACTTACTCCTTGTTTAAAGGTATTTTAGGTCGTTTCGTCAAACAATAAAAATAACGAATAACTTACTCCCTGTTTAAAGGTATTTTAGGTCGTTTCGTCTAACAATAAAAATAATGAATAACTTACTCCCTGTTTAAAGTTATTTAGGTCGTTCCTTAAAAAGTTGCTTACTATCTTGTTTTCAGGCCAGAGTAATACGAGAACAAAAATTCAGTTCGAGGGAAAGAAAAACCGCCGAACTACTTGTAGCATAAGAGCAGTTTGCAACCACAGCCTAGCGAAAGAGGAAAAAAAGTTCTAGGAGTGCCCAGCGTGATGGAGAATCGACGAGTCCATAAATCCTTGGCATCAGATGAATATCTTCTTAAGTGGAGCAAAACTTTGCGCTTTCCAGCAGCAAATTCAATAAGGGAGAGGAAAATGGCCGAAATCGAGATCGACGACTGGGAGAGTAGCCCAATTTCCAAAACACGAAAATTGTGTTTCTGTTCAGTTACTCAGCTAATGGTTGGAGAAGAAAATGGGCTACTTTATGGAGGAACATCAACTCGAATTATGGTAAAGAAGCAGAAAAAATATCGCAAATAAACGAAAAATGCGTACTGTGAATTACTTCAAGCGGGACATTTAAGCAGCGAATTGAAATAATATTTCAAACCTGTTGGCGTGTCTCAATGAGCACGACAGCGCCAGTGTTTGTAGAACTTAATTGAGTTTGCGGAAGGGATCGTTTGTCAACAGCTCAAGAAAGGCTCTAGTCGAGGAGATACAATTTATGGCGGGTAAAGAAAGTGATCTCGAGTGTGACTTATAACGCAAGCAACTTTGCTCAATAGGCTTGTGACAATAATTAAAGAATCCATCAGTAGAATGTGCACGTAAATTAAACCTCAACACGACTTTATTACAAGACTTCTCTTTAACTTCACTTCTTGTTTGTTTGTTTGTTTGCCTGTCTGTCTGTCTGCTACAAATCTTATAATCGATATTTAACACACTTCTACATGTCCAATCAATCTGAAATTTTGCACACTTGCGTAAAGTTGGAGACAATGCATGAATCAATTTACAGAATAAATAATTGTATAAATTAAGAAAAGTTTTTCATTATTAAAAAAAATTAAAAAATAATTTCGTCTGCTACAAATCTTATAATCCATAAATGACACAATTTGACCTGTCCAATTGATCTGAAATTTTGCACAATTGCATAAAGTCAGAGACAATGCATGAATCAATTGACAGAATAAATAATTTTGAAATTAACAAAATTTTGATGTCTTAAAAAAAATTTGAAAAATAATTTTTTTTTTTCAATATTTGAAAATAAAATTAGAAATTCATTGTACATGTGTAACACTAACATACAAGACACTGGATTGTTCAGAAGTGTTGTCTTTAAAAAGTAAATATTTAACGCATATTATTTTGTATTCTAAGGTATAATATATTCAAGTCTGCTATCGTTTGATCGTGTTCACACGCAGAAATTGCTTGTGTTCAGTTCAAGACTATAGTAATATGACCGGTAATTTTTTTTTAATTACTCTAGGGTATAATATATTTAAGTCTCCTATCGTTTGATCGTGTTCACAAGCAGAAATTGCTTGTGTTTAGTTCAATACTTTAGTAATATGCCCAGTAAGTTTCTATTTATTCTAGGGTGTAATATAATATAAGTCTCCTATCGTTTGATCGCGTTAACTAGAAAATATCGCTTGTGTTCAGTTTAAGATTATACTAATAAGCTCAGTAACTTTTTTATATTCTAAGGTATAATATATTTAAGTCTTCCATCGTTTGATCGTGTTCACAAGCAGAAATTGCTTGTGTTCGGTTCAAGACTATAGTAATATGCCAAGTAATTTTTAATTAATCGTAGGGAATAATATATTTAAGTCT
The DNA here is from genome assembly GCF_000764305.2 of Hyalella azteca. NCBI lineage: Eukaryota > Metazoa > Arthropoda > Malacostraca > Amphipoda > Hyalellidae > Hyalella > Hyalella azteca. The sequence goes on along the minus strand of NW_025945265.1, from coordinate 43,798 downwards.
CCTATTGTTTGATTGCGTTAACTAGAAGATATCGCTTGTGTTCAGTTTGAGATTATATTAATAAGCGCAGTAACTTTTTTCAAATTCTATGGTATAATATATTCAAGTCTCCTAACGTTTGATCGTGTTCACAAGCAGAAATTGCTTGTGTTCAGTTGAAGACTATAGTAATATGCCCAGTAATTTTTTATTTATTATAGGATATAATATATTTAAGTCTCCTATCGTTTGATCGCGTTAACTAGAAGTCATGCGACAACATTTCTTCTCGCTTCGAGTCACCGACATATGTGGAACAGCCTCCCTGATAGCATCGTTGACGCTCCGAGTATGAACATCTTCAAAAAACAGACTAGACGAAGCTATGCAGGAGCTATGTTCAGTCTTAAATGCCTAGCAAATTACGGACCAGGCAATAAGCCCAGCAGCTATCGAAATCAATCGTCAGCTATGGAAAGATCGGGTTCCAAAGGCCGGATCCCTTGTGAATCAAGTCACGAAAAATTCAAGAATTGGCAACAAGCCATGGGCCTATTTCTTCAACGCCGACAATTCTAATCTATTCTATTCTAATATATTTAAGTTTCCTAACGTTTGACCGTGTTCACAAGCAAATATTGCTTGCTTTCAGTTGATGACTATAGTAATATGCCCAGTAATTTTTTATTTATTCTAGGGTATAATATACTTAAGTCTCCTATCGTTTAATCGCGTTAACTCGAAGAATTCGTTTGTGTTCAGTTCAAGATTATAGTAATAAGCTCAGTAACTTTTTTTATATTCTAAGGTATAATATATTCAAGTCTCCTATCGTTTGATCGTGTTCACAAGCAGAAATTGCTTGTGTTCAGTTCAAGACTATAGTAATATGCCCGGTAATTTTTTATTTATTCTATGCATTAACTAGAAGAAATGGTTTGTGTTCAGTTCAAGATTATAGTAATAAGCTCAGTAACTTTCTTACAAGACTTCTCTTTAACTTCACTTCTTGTTTGTTTGTTTGCCTGTCTGCCTGTCTGCTACAAATCTTATAATCAATATTTAACACACTTGTACCTGTCCAATCGATCTGAAATTTGGCACACTTGCGTAAAGTTGAAAACAATGCATGATTCAATTGACAGAATAAATAATTTTATAAATTAAATTTTTTTTTCATCATTAAAAAAATTTAAAAATAATTTCGTCTGCTACAAATCTTATAATCCATATATGACACAATTTGACCTGTCCAATTGATCTGAAATTTCGCACAATTGCAAAGTCAGAGACAATGCATGAATCAATTGACAGAATAAATAATTTTGAAAATTTACAAAATTTTGATATCTTAAAAATTTTTAAAAATAGTTTTTCTTTTCAATATTTGAAAATAAAATTAGAAATTCATTGTACATGTGTAACATCCAAGACACTGGATTGTTCAGAAGTGTTGTCTTTAAAAAGTAATTTTTAAACACATATTATTTTTCAAATTAAAGTTAAATAGCGGGCCGGCACTATGAGTTCGATACAGACGCGCGTTAGAATTAAGTCATGTTGATAATTTATGTGAAGAATTTTCATCCAATCATATTACAGGGAAGAGAGAAATGTACTCACTTTTGCTACAATTAGTACCTACTCTGTCAGGAATGTCAAAACATTGATAAACGTTCATAAATGATCATTGATGGAATTAGACAATTAGACATAGATGGAATTAGCCAGGCAAGCAGGCGAGTGGTTTATTGTGTTTGAGACTAAGGTATCTAATTGAGTCCGTAAATATGGTTAATGACCCAAACGTTGTAAAGATAAAACTACAAAAACGCAATGTCATATAACTCTATAATAGCTTCAAATTTGAATGATCTTTCACATAAATAACATTCCTGAAAGAGCCGAGAATTTTATCTGAACTGAATAGCTAATGCCCAAAATTTCAAACGTAATTGCAGAAACTCGCTATTTTTCTGCCCCTTTCCATGAATCTTGACAATAATTATGTGTATGCTGTTGCTAAGGACTAAACAACGTTTAAATAGAAGACGTCTTTAACGTAAAGTTCCAGACGAATTTCAAGGAAACTCGACTCGGTTCATGTCTAGTCTTGAAAGATCACATGAAAGCAGGAACTTTCTTCCTGAAAATCCCTAAATCCCTAACAAAAGTCTACGGTAATCATAAGTTGGACCAAGTTGAAGGCCTAAAAGATCAGACAGGCACAGGATAGACATCACAGACCAGCTAAATTGCTCGCTCTCAGATTAGAGCTTTCAAAAGAAATTAAATGACAGGCAACCAGAGGCGCTTTTCATATTTAATACAGAACGATATGTATAATTAATATTTCATTTTACCAGCACTATTCATTTCCATATTTAAGATCCACAAATATAAAACTGGTCAGGAACGTATTTTTTTCATTGTTTAAAATAAGAATCAAAGCTTATATCAGACTTATGCACAAAGCAGCTTTTAAATCTCTTATCATGTTGTAAAGTTTTGTCAATGCGGGATAGGGAACATATACGAGGAACATGCAGGCATTTATGCCATTCCTATAGAGAGTCGAATTTCTTCAAGCCATCCCTAATTTCTCCACTAATCATCTCCTGAAAACCTCGTGTCTAAATAACGTCAACAAAACACATCAACGATTTATGTGCGTGGAAAGTTACACATATTTTACTTCATGCGCGCAGCGCTTTCAGATTTATTTGCAGATGTAACCACTGTCATGATAAATACCATATATTACAAACTTAATTGAAGGAACAGAAAAAGAAATTGCAGTAAAAATTTCAATTTAACACTAAAAAAATTTGATAAATATAAAGAAAATGCATGAATTTGCTACCGTCTCTTTCAAGCATTATAAATTTAAAGGCAACTGTAGCGCGCTTTTTACCTTGGTTCATCATCAAATTACCTCTACGCAAAGTAAATAAATCAAACTGAATGAATGACAAGCAGCATGGGATTAATTAATGATGGCTAGAAATGGAGCGTTAGAGAAAGAAACTATATATCGCAATGTCAGGTCGAAGATTCTTATACATCGGATACAATTAGCATAGAGTTGTCGGACGCACATACTTATTTTCAAACTAAAATTATATGTATAAGATACGAAACCAACCATCCCAGCAACTGAATCACCGCAACAAATTCATGCACCGTAATGAAAGCGCATGTAAATCCAGACTAGCGAAGCTGCAATATCAGTAAAGGCGACAGAAAAATCTGGAGCAACCCCAGGCCGGAATGGCTTCCATTTTTGTTGCCTGAAATATCAGAGTTTCTAATTCCAAATGAAATTGGAAACGCGGTCGAACTCGTTCCTCTTTGAACTTTGAAACTCCAATGAAGAGGAAATTGAACGGCCGGCCAGGCAAATGAAGGCATTTTGCCTTTAAGGGAAGTCTTGGCATGAAACGCGAGACGCGATTCTCAACTTAAACCATAAGAAAACGATAAAATGATCATTTAATGACTAAGATAAAATGGATCTAGTTGATGAGTTGAGCTAGTGCAATTTACTTTCTTGGCAACTTTAGTCTTTATTTGTGCATAAGTTGTCAGTGCGCATGCGCACTATTTAGTTGAAACAGTTTATTAGATCTCAGAAACGGCTACCAACAAAGAAAAATATCAGTCATTGACGAGGCGTCACCGAAGACGAATGTAAAGTTACACATCGAACAAAGAAATATTAAAACCGATAACTGCATGCATTAGCGGGAACAGCACACTTGCAACGCGCACCGTAAATCGAATCATTGTCAACAAATTAGTGATGAAATGGCGTAGAAGATATGCAGATTAACCATTACGGATTTACTGCAGATGATTACTGATTATAATTATATTTCATAGGATCATTCCTGGTAATCAAAATTACGCATTGCAGAGGCACAGTTCAAGGCATATTCATTTTTTTAAACATGGTTAGGAGATTTCTATATGTTAACTCGAATTTAAAGATATTAAGCAAAGTAACTTTTAAACTTTAGGAGAAATCCTAAATCAAAGCCGAGAACAAATTAATTCTGTGCTCCGAGGGAAATTATTTAAAATAAATAACGCGTTTTGTCATGCGTAGTCATGAGAAGTAAAATGTTAACTATAAATAAGGCGCAACACGGCAACTCTATGAGGCATGAAGTTATGACGCAAGGAAAAATGTAAACAAAAAGTCTGGATGCAAGCAGCTTCGTTAGTCGTTAGCTACTCTTTTGAACACTAATCGTTTATTACGGGTATTAGCAGAAACTACGATTAGTGCAGAACTAGAAAACACGAGCTTTTGGAGTGAATTTATCAAAAATTAAATGAAAAGATGATAATCGATTGACGCAAGAGCGTTCAGCATTGGTTTAGCAGCCACTGATAAAAGTTAATGGGTGCGGCAACGGCTACGATTTCCACCGAATTTTTCGGTTAAGTCCTTTATAGTCATGGTCGAAAAATCGGACCTTGATCGATCGATCGGAACCGGTCTGGACTAGCAACAAAACATTACGAGCAAAATCAGATCTCGGAACAGAATCGGAATCTGACAAAAATTTCTTCAGTAGAACGAATTCAATTTCAATTCCAGCATACTTAAAATTGAAATCTAAATACTGGAGCTCTGCTTTCAATCCATGTTGCAAATTCGACTTTCCCAATTTCAAATAAACGTCAGATTGACTTGGTATTGTTACTCATCTGCGATGAGGATAAAAACTGTTTCTCGAAATTTTTGATGACCTATCATTTTCATAAGCTTACACAATATGCAAGAAGAGATACTACAATATGTATTTACTTAAAATTTATGCAAAGTAATAAAATCCATTTATGAATACTTTCAGAAATATTATTATTGCAGCATCTACATATCTCCCAAAAATAAAAAAAGGCGACGCATCGTTATATATTAAACATAAGTTGCCACTTCTGGAACCACCGGATCTGCAAAGACAAGTGTACGGCACAGTCAGAGTTCCTCGATTGGAGAAGTTGACAGTAAATAAATTAATTAGTCATCCAAAACATTACCACATGAGTGAGCAATGTAACCGCATAATCATGTCTCTCATATAGTCTCAGAATTACTGGACAGCGGCGTTCATGCGCGAGGCCAAAGTATTGCCTTGGCTCGCAAAAGATTACGCGACGTCGCGATAGCATCTGAAATCACACAGCCTAGGATCCCGCGGCATGAGGAGTCCAGCAGTTAGCAATCCTTGCTTCATTGTGCTTAGGCTACGCAGCTGAGATAATCCAAGTGGCCATCGCACGCTTTGAACACTTCACCCGAATGCGATGACATTTATTTCATCAGTTGATCATGTAAAAATATTTCCCGATGCATTTCCTGAGAACTTCATTTTGTTGCAAGCAACTTTTTTTGGAGGTAAAAATAGAGTCGACACTGAAAATTTTGTACGAATAGTCGCTAATTTATTCACGTTATTTACTCACATTATTAACTCTGCAGGGTTTCACTACCATGACGCATCGCTAATACAACATCTGCAGGAAAAACAAACAATTTAATAAAGTTGTAAACTTTTAATTCAATAATGCCGATCCATTCATAGAGTTCCGAATTGTGAGTTAATTTTTACACACCGCCCAGGCAATGCATTACCATGCCGTCAGCCCTTATACATAAACATCGAGTATTTAAGCTACCGCAAACTCGCTGAAAATTCAAATCACACGCCTCGCTCGTCTACCTCGCAAAATAAAAGTAATTATATTGTTTCAAAATCGAAAATCATGTAGGGAATCTGAAAAAAAGTGACCCTCAACTCAGAAAATTCCTTGAAGATGTATTTGAAGATATAATTGTTTAGCTGAAGTAATTGATTGGAAAATTCAAACCAAAGGATCGTTGATTAAAACAAAACATATCTGTAATTAAATATTACTTTTACGCGTATTCGAGACAACAAAATATTACGCGTATTCGAGACAACAAAAGAAAAACTATTAACGTAGATTTTTAAATTGTCCGCGGCTCTGTACACTACAATTAGAATGCTGCAAATCTACGAAAATATGAAAGAATCCCTGTTGGTCCATAGAAATGTATTCTGGACTTCATTTTAGATTGATAACATTATTTTAGGGTTAAGAGAAAATAAAATTTGAGTTAAGTTATCACCGGCTCATCATTTTATAAATTAATATTCATATATCCAAAAATTGCAAAAAGTATCGTTACGTCGACATATTGTAAGGCAGAAATGAATTGCATCATTTCATTTTAGATTGTAAAGAATGAAAATTCATGACACCATTGACCAAAAGGCGAGAAAGATTTTCAATAAAATATAGAATTGTTTAGACTGAATTTTGGCTGATAAAGTTACATGGTGACGACGAAGGAATAACCAAGTGAATAATTTAGGAGAACTTGCGCCGAGCTCGCACGCTACGGCAGGTAAAGGCCTGAATAATGTCTCACAAAATCGAATCTGAGCAGCAACAAACGCATGGAAAATTTAGACGGCGAGTCGTTTTGTCTACCCAAATATTCATGAAATTCTGTTCTCAGTAATGCCCCGAGCTATGGAGCAACTCGAGAGAAATTGTGAATTCAAATGTAATGCGAGTTTCATTTCGCCCTGGGTCGTTCCATATCTTCAAATAATTTGATTGTAAATGCCTAAATATTCAGCGGCAAATTTTCCTAAGTAGTTTCTGATAGTTGAATAAATTATTTTGTTGTGCATGATTGATTAATATGTGAATATGAATTAAATTTACAGCACGAGAAGTTCAACAAATTTCCGATACATCTACTACACAGTCAACGGTCCCTCATCAACCATCACTTCATATGTAGCAGGACGGAACACGTGGGTGGCCAAGGTTTACTCAGGACTTCTTAGGAACAATAATGCGATTTTAGACGACTCTCCTGACGGTTATTTCTCAATGGGAGACTCGCTTCAAAAATCCAACTTAAAGAATACAACAGAAGCTGCCCAAAAAATTCAACTTAAGTCATAAAATCCGCGAAAAATGCACGGATGAACTCATGGGAGGTCTGCAACTTTGGACTGCTCGCAAAGATCTGAAGTTGACGCATAACGAAATTTTTTAATAATATGAATTCAATTATCATGAATGGCTTGCGGGCAAGTGTGCTAAACACTTAAATATTATTAAAGAGTTTAATTTCTGGATAAAATTTAATGGCACCCATACCTTAATATTAATAATTGTTAGTATGACTTTAAACTTCCTTCATGAAATGATATAATGAACAACTATAGTCATAATCTTGGGAGATTTAACGATGTGTAGGAGCCGCTTTTTAGCATTACATCCTGTAATGCACATGAATACATTGCTTATAAGACCTATGATGAACATGCAATCAGATTTAAATTCTGTGTAAACCTAAAATATTGAAGTGGACTGAAAGATCCTGATACCTTCATCGTACGACGCTTCCAAGGCATTAAGTGAGCAGCTGAAGTGCTTACGTAATGCTGGCGGGTTTAGAGTTGAGAAGTTGTACAAAGATATTCACCCGGTCTCATGCAGCATTCTTATACACGAGTACAAACGGTCAGTAAATTCCAGTCATGAAGGGTTAGTACTTCACTCATTTTTGTCTCGGCTGTTTTCGATCGGCCATTGAAGTCCCTTCTTACTAAAGGCTCACGCGGTGGACTGCGTGCGCTACACCAACAACACAACTGATCACAGTAAAAATAAGTACGAAAAAACAGCATATGTACAGAGGCGAGATAGAAGCGGCCGGGACGGCACCTTGGTAGCTCAACTCACTCGGCTGCAAATGACGTAAGACGCAAGGTATGGGGGCAACGATTCGCGCGCATGCAGTGCGGTAACGTAACCCTATACACTATATCCGACCCGTTCCGTCCAAGCAGTTTAACTATGTATTTAAAAAATCAACGAATTTAGTAGCTCAATAATCTAGATGTCATCACTCAGAAAGGAGCATTTTACGATAATGCAACTTAACAATTCATGAGGCTTTGAGTTTTACAATATAAAGACATAGGAAATCCATGACTCGATGAAAAACTGCAGCAATCCATTTGTTTTCATAAAGGTTTTATGAAAACACAAGGGTATTTAAAAGATCTCGGACTTTACACATAGAAGCAATCCAAGCGAGTGCGATTTTCCAACTGCTCAGTGTAGGGAGGAGACAGATGAGGCTGGAAGCTGAAGCGCAAGTCACGACAAATAACGAATTATTCAATATCTCATAACACACGTCGCGATCGCCCACACTGATAACATGCACGTAATTCCTTGGAAATCCGGCATTTCCAACTCAGAATTATAATCCCATCATCTTGATGGAATTGTCTGACATTATGTAAGCTCCAAACTGGCAATTTTTTAATATTATTTGCTATCACAATTCACAATTACTGTTGAACAAACAGCCACATTTTATCGCAAGCAAAATAAAAATGTCATGGTCATTGCATTCAATGCCTATATGAGCAAATACTTCTGCCTGTTGGATCATGGAGTACTCTGTTGATTGTTTCATATAGAAAATTTCACTCGATGGTGAGATGCAAAAAGTTGAACGAGGAGAAACATTCTTGTTTGAAGTTTACTGTTTAAACATTACAATAATATGGTGAGTAAATTTTATAATAGAAAATTCAACTTTTATAGGAGATAGCGGAATACATGTACTGTCTAGTCTGTCTTATTTTGATGTTGCAACACACAGTTTTGAACAAACACTAAAAGCCACGAGAAAGCTCAACGGGGCTCAAAAAGCTCAGCGGGGTTTGTTCAGCGGGGCTCAAAAAGTTAGTCGGGGCTTAAAAAGCTCAGCGGGGTTTGTTCAACGGGGCTCAAAAAGCTCAGCGGGGTTTGTTTAGCGAGGCTCAAAAAGCTTAGCGAGTTTTGTTCAGCGAGACTTAAAAAGCTCAGCGGGGTTTGTTCAGCGAGGCTCAACTCAAAATGCTCAGCGGGATTTTTCACAGCGACTGGGCTTCCAGCAGCAGCACACTGGTGTTTGATATTATCGTCGGTTCGAGATCACCTGAACTCCTCATATACGAGAATACGAAACGAATAAGAAACTAAAATTATTCAATATAATATTATGTATCATCATAAACAGGTAATAAAATCGACCGAATACATATCGATTGATTTTCGAGACGAATTATCACAATATTGTGATCAATCGGAGATGCCATGATAGCCCTTTTCCTCATTATATAATAGGCAGGGATACTATAATCCCTGAAAAAATATTATAATCAAAATGGGACAATGTCTTTTAATACATTGCTTCCAATACATTCAGTTCTCCACATATATGGGTCTCTTTTTCAGTAACCGACATTAGCGTCAACTACGTCCACGATACGACCTCGAGATCTGACAAACTACCTCTAGAATCTAGAGAAATGGAGGTTAATGGCATAAAATTTTAAATAAATGGTCATTCTCGAGATTTCCAAACGGCTCAACAGAGAGCCGTTTAAATAAATAATATCTCGGTTACATTTTACCTTTGCTCACATGTTCCAAAGCGGTATAACGAACGTAATTTAAATGGCATCAAGGTACGACAAAATAAGACTTTTTCACTTATTATCAATTATAAATAAAAATTTTGGAAGAAAACATCACTCCTACTTAACATCTGCCTGTAATCACTATCATCTGCGAAATTCGAATTAAAAAAAATCATTTTTTTCGTCGTATATTCTGATGCGTAAATATTATTTTCAGCAATTTCTGCCAAAAGCTGAATAGTTTTAATATCGGTTGCCTGAAATAGAGAAACGCAAGTTTAACTGAACATTAGGAATATCGAAGCGAAAACAAAGAATTGAGGGAGGGCGTTAGGAAAGACACTTATGGAGAATATCGTCTTCAGCAGCCTAATACACTGGGCAAACAATGAGTGAAAAAATAGTAATTTTGTGATAAATTTAGGGCACTCGGAGAGACGGGCCTTGGAAGGCGGTGATTCGAGGGATTAATGATGCCTTTATTCAGCAACACATCGTTCCAGCACGGAAACCGGCAGGTCGGGATAGGACGGTCGGAAAAAGGATAGCTGGAAAGGACGGCCAGGGATAGGAGTATAAGGACGGATTAGGAGAATAGGGATTAAACGATCGGAGTTGGCCTGTCAGAATAGGACGGTACGGACTGAACGAACTCGGGACATGGCGGGGCAGTACGGACATGATAAAAATGATAAGATCAGACCGTGAAATCAAACATTCGAGATATGACGATCAGAATCTAGGGCCGGTCAGAACAGTCGGTCGCTTGGGGTCATTTAGGACGATCAGGACAGTCGATATGCATCAGACAAAATGATATGACGATCAGCTAGGACAGTCGGTCGATTGAGGTGATTTGGTCGGTCGGGAAAGATCTGCTAGTTTGGGTCGTGCAGGACGGATCAGCCTACACCTGTCTTTCAGACAAGATTGATCAGTCAATCTGGCGTTGATAAAAATGGTCGGTTGGTTAGGCGGGTCAGACGTTGAATGGGTGCAAATCAAAGGAGAAAAAGATGGTGGATACATGGCTCTCTATATACAACCGCTGATAGAAGCTACCGATCAAATTCTTAAGCTCAAAGGTGTATAATCTTAGTCATCAATTCCACTTTGAGCCAAAAAAGCGAGAGTGGAGCACAAATTTTTGTAAATTACATTTACAAGTAAAGAAATTGCTGTACGTTAAATTTCATTATTAGCTGCGGTAGCTTTCAAACGGCTTGGATAAAAACGACTAATATGCTAAAGTTGTACTTAGAGTAGAAGCACGGACTCTGCTATTACTATCTATTGAAGAAAAAAAAACAATAAACAAATTCAACAACGTTGAGAGAACTCCAGTGCGATGAAGTTTTTTTTTTCAGCAAGACCGCTAGGCAGAGGTCACACAGTACACAGCAGCAACAGTACCGTTCGTGTAGTAGAACGTGACCTCCGCTATAAGCACACAGTCTGTGTAGCACCAATTGATTAGAGGACGCAGTCTGTTGACATGAGTGACTTTTCTTCAGTACACACAACTTGTCACCTCAACATCTCATTTGATTCTGTGCGCATGCTTCTGCGTTGTAAATTAAAAATCAACAAGATAATAATCAAATCAGCTGTCATTAAGTTGATTATATTTTAGAGCATGAAATCAGTAATTATCTCTTCATTTACTATAGCGGTGTTTTCTCCAGACGGTAGGCAATGAAATTAAGCTTTTGCGTTTCAAATTATGCAAGCAATTACTCATGCAATTGCTATAAAGTTCCTAGCGTTCGTTTACTCTATGAAGAGAGGTCTCAAAGCGCGTTGATATGCACGTGAATTGCTAGATAAAAGGGAAAGATTTCATTCGGGTGCGCTGGAAGTAGGAGATACCATTTCATCGATACCATTTCATTTCAGCATTAAAGTTCGATTTCAAACATGGGTTTGAAAATCTTTAACGTATATTTTGTGAGTAGTTAAAATGTCGAGTTGATCGACTACGAAAACAAACTGTAAGCACGCTCAATTAGTAAAATTGTTGATGATGTGATCATTTTTTATGATGAACTAACGAAAAACTCTCAGTTGAAAAGTCCTCGAGATAATGGACAGGAGAATAAAATGCTGGTTTGGCGCCTTATTGTAGATTTAGAAACAGCCTTCATACACACGATGTCTGGAAATTGTTGGACAAATGTGTGCACACGTAGTACGAGGTTGTCTTGCCGAGTCAGCGCAGGACAACCTCCAGGCTTGAGTCGAGAAATGGACCGCTAATGTGAGCAGCTTGCAGCAGCGCAAGAGACCGTAAGCGGTCTGTCTATTGCACGTCAGTTCCGCACTTGTAAATTTATTGTCATCCTCGAGTCATGAATTGCGCATCCCTGTTAATTTATGGTCATACAATCATGAATTGAACGACCCGTTAAGCAAGACTTACGTCGATACCGAGGCGGACATGGGAAAAATCATGGAAATTTTTCTCAAAACTTTGGGCGATTGCAGCAGCTGTAGCGCCCACCGCTCCGGCAGAATTTGTTAAAGCATCGGCCGTGCCGATATTACGAACAAAAGAATTAACCTTCCCGTGTACTTCCCTAACATTCAATTTAATTTAATAACCCTAAACAGTTATCCGTATTAAGTTTAAATAAACCTTGAGTGACACAGACGAGACGATGTCAAATTATGAAATGGAAAAAACAGAAATGAGTTTAAAAATAGGATTGGGGTATCAAAAATACTTGTCAAAATTCATGCTGAAAATTACCCATCAAAGCAGAAAACGATGATCGCCCCCAAAATTAAAAAAAATAACAGTATGATGCCAGCATTAGGACACGTACACCAACTAAAACTCGATTCTAATAAAGTCGAATTGAAGCACTATAAATGGCCACAAATAATCTCCTCTTATTACGAATGAAGATTTTGAGGTTGACATCAGCATAGGTCCTTGAAGGCGAGGTACTCGATTTTAGTGCAGAGTCATGCAGCCTACAAGAATACCTAAAAATAATTATCGAAGATATGCAGCAGCCACCTTCACTAAAATATTCGCTGAGAGTTGTACTACAAGCCTATACAAGGCCTGGATGCAAAAACGCAGACACCGTTTCGGCTGAGAAAAGTTTTTACCTTTCGGTTACTCCAAAAAATCCTAAACAAAAATGATCAAACTTACCCGATGTTCCGAAAATTCGACTCTTAATTCCGAATCTTAGTTCCGGAATTTTTACATTTATTCCTAAATGCTGGTTTTAGGAACGAGACCCCACAACAAGTGAGCGAAATGCTGGGCAATACAAGTCTGTTTTTTCAACAGTTTTTCAAGAAACTCGAGGAGACCCCAACCTCCTGCAAACCAATTCAACTGATTCGAATGTAGTAAGTAAAGTAGGCAATTTGATCTCGCTATGTGTGAACAGATTAATTAATTTTCATGAGCTGGCATAAAATTCAGGTGACAATTTTTCATGCATTATTTCAATTCAAATATTCGACGATATCCCACATTTTATGATTGATTTCTGACTTTCTATTTTCATACTTGAATATTTTAATCTTCATTGTTATTTGCCAGGCAAAGCGTTAAACATCAAGGTACAACTTTGACATCGTGCGCATGTCGTAAGAGATCCTTGTTGCTGCGTCATGGTTGAAAAAGGCAATGAAAAAAAAACTGCTGCCAAGGAACCAGGCAACTACAAGCAGTTAAGCAGTGAGACTCGCTAGGCAGCAACTGAACTCCGCATATTTTGAACCCTCTAACCGAAAAAAACTAGTGAAAAAAATTCATACGGTTCTCTTCAACACTAGAAATTTTTTATCCCAGAAATTATGGGGAAATTTGTATGATCTTATCTCCCTTGTAGCAGCAAGTTTTCGATTAGCGTAAATTGAAGGAAGTACAGGAACAAAGACACATAGCGATTTTAGTAAACCATGTAACAAGAAACGGTTGAAACTCAAATATTCGTTCCAGTGTCAAAGTAAACGCATAAAAAATGAGGAGGAAAAGAAAAATTAAAAGTTTCAGGGCGTGTGAGAGGCAAAGACTTGCGAAAAAATCCCAAGGAGTAAAATATTTTGTTAACCAATATACTAGAAACCTTGCGTCACTGCAAGCACTTGAATGAACTTCATGTCGCAACAGCCACTCAGGAGTAAACTAATTAATGAGTTTTAGCAAACGTGCAAGTCTGCCAATGCACGAGACACGGCAGAGTTATGAATAGTGGTAGGCTTGCAGGAATACATGAAAGTTAGTTACCAGTAAGCCTGCGGAAATTAAATATTGCAAAGTTTTTTAGATTCAGGAAAGAAGAGGAGGCCACTAAGCTAATTAATTGGAGCCTCGGATGCACAGCTTTGATGTGATGGCTTTAGAACGGCAACGGCGGCGTGGCCTCTGAGACGCTATAGCAGAAATAGTGAGAGAATTATCGGTGGCTTACGGCCGGCAAAGAAAGCGACCACTGATATCTTGGCTTAGGTTTCTTACACGAGACAATTTGAGTGCGTAAGATAACTGAAAAATCTTAGGTTTCTTACACAAGACAATTTGAGTGCGTAAGATAACTGAAAAATATAATAATAAAGTAAAATTGTTGGGATTTATTATTTAAATTTAATAAAGTGAAGTAAGTTACCGCCAGAAGAAACGGCAATTCCCGATATTTTGATCTGGAACAAATTTATCCAGTTCTGTTGAGCATCTCAAACACACAGATAGATAAACTAGAAGAAATTAGCTTAAATTTGATAAATTCTCAGAAGTCTCAGTATATCATTAATGGTAATCTAAGCCATAAACGAAAAAAAATTACTACACTATAGTACACAGACCGCGATCCACGCACACTAGCTAAGGCCTGCTGGTAAAGCCTTATTTTTACGACGGATTTCTTCCAGCGATCCTTCATAAGGCCGACCTGCCAGGAGCGGCTGCCGCCTTGTCTACGTAAGCCAAGAAGCCGTGTCATTGCGATGCAGCCTAATTCCGATCTAAAATGCATATGAAAAAATTAGAATTTTAGCTTAGTTGACGTTCCTTTGATGGAAAAAACATTCCAACGCATTAATCTAGATCTGAAATAACTTCAACAAAAATCAAGCCGTCAAGAAATCACGTCAGTATGACCGCGTTTTAAACTTTCATAAATTTGTAATAATATTTATTCATTTTGGTGTATAAGTAGGAGTTTTGAGCTATTTTGTTGTACTATATAGTAATAAAGGTAGGGAAATCAAGATAAACATATAATATTAATTCATTTTGGGCTGAATGCCGCTGCTCCTCTCAAACACATCAAATAATAAATGATTGAAGAATACCCTTTGAGTAAATAATAGACGATACCCTGAAAATCGTCCAAATTACTCTACATATGTGATATAAAATACTTATAGAATGGTCATTGGTTAGGTCATTCTAAGTAAAAAAAAAAAATTCTAAGTAACCATGCATGAAGATTTCTTCAATACACCTCACACTAATGGATTTGAAGTGAATTTACAATAAAATGCAAAATTTGAATGGTATTTCTCCGATGCGCGATCATACTGCGGCGATCTCGAACCAAACTTACTTTATAAGCAGTCGTCCATTACGGCCCGTCAGAATCCATTCCATCTTCCCAGCCAAGGCCACTATAGATAGTTGAAATATTCTGACGAAACCGTTCATCATATTCGTCACTCAGAGCAACCTGGCAAGCAGTAACTCGTAAATACTGCCCTCACGCCCATGATGTCAAAAACTTTTTCTACCATAAAAGTAATATCATCGCTTCATCGAAAATATTGAACGTATTTGGAAATGAGAGTTTTCAAAGATGAATCCTCATCAAGCAACATGAGAGGCTATTGAGTACAACTTTTGATGGAATGCTTGGACACTATTAAAGGTAGGGTCTCCAGTCGTCACGTTTGTCGTACTTAGATTCGGCTACAACATCAGCTACCATGGAGGTTCAATGAACTTCAATCTATATCAGTGAAATCCGAAGCGTTTGAAAGCTTTAGCAACATACTTGAGATGCCTTTGGATTATCTTTGTCACCCAAAGGAATGCCAAAGCCAGGCAATAAACAATGGACCCAAGAGCAATAATGATACTTAGATTTGGCCACAACATCAGCTACCATATGGAGGTTCAATCCAAATCAGTGAAATCCAATGCACTTCGACAACTTTAGCAACATACTTGAGGTGCATTTGGATTACCTTTGTCACCCAAAGGAATGCCGAAGCCAGGCAATGAACACTGGATCCAAGAGCAATAATGAGTTCGACCTTTTCAAATTGTTGCTGACGTAATTTCAACAGAGAAAGCAAAAAATTGCAAGACAAACCAGCTAAAAAACGTACTAGCTAGCATGCTGCGCTGTAGTGTCATACATAATATAATTTACATTTTTTTGCTTTTTCAAATGTTATGCTGTGCAAAGCAAACAAAAGCAAATAACAGTACGTGAATAGCGAAGAAAAACAAAGTGTATGAAATTCGACCAGTCATTTCGAGTTTGACCAATAACCCTTAATGAACGAGAAAATAAGCTAGCTCGTCATGAGTTCTTTTCGTTGGCCTCACGAAATATTGTAATACACAGAGAGCGTTTGCAAAGAATTAGTCTCAAACAAACCAGTTTGGTGGTATGAAAGTAATAGTCATGGTATAAAACAAACGAGAATTTTCAATAAACTATAAAGTAGCGTTCTGAAAGCTATTTTAGTGTAAATTTGAGTAATAACATAACTATACAAGAAGGGATATAGTGGTGCAATTTATTTTTGCAGGATAAACCTATAAATCTTGATAACTTATTATCGTGGATCATAGAAAGACTTAATTTTTCTTTGGAAAACGAAAATTACAATAGGCTATATTTCTACCTGATTATAATGGATTAGTCGATCCTCAGTAAAGAAGATGTCATTTGATTCTTCTAAATGTAAATGAAAAAAATGAAAAATGAAAATCACTGACTGCATGTAGCCGAAAATATTACGACGAAAAAATTAATATAAGCTGAAAATATTAGGCCTAAGTGTATCAAAGCTCAAAATGAGCTGACAACATGCACCTAGACTGCTGAGAAGATTTCTTAAAAATACAGTAAACTGCTTCATTATCGTACGGACATACTCGTAACGGTCAACTGCTTCATAATCGTACGGACATACTCGTAAGGAGGTGGAGAGACTCGTACCAGCCACGTCAGTCGCCGCATCGACTTCAGCGCAGAGAAACATGACGCGCGCTGGGCGGCTGAACGTAAAATTTATGCAAATCGCGCGTGTTTACTACAAAGCTGGCACACACACACGCACTTCCTCTTCCCGACAGCTGGTCAGTGCACGCATCAGGAACCTAACTTCTGCCCGATGATAGTAATCGAAAAACGGAAATAGCTTTAATATTATTTGCCTTGACACGCCAGACTCGATCCATCACTTGAGTCGTGCGGAGATTGTAAATGCAAGCGTTGAATTGTCGTGATATTTATATACCAAGAATAACATTCTAATGCAGCCAAGAAGCTCTCCGAGAAGAAGATCCATTTGATCAATGACACAAGTACATGATGATAATATAACAATTCATGCTCGTAATATAGTTAGCGACACTTCCAGGAAGTCTAGAATCTAAACCTCTAAGTCGTGCGAATCAAGAGAATTAATTTCAAATGGCAAAAAAACGGAATACGAATTCGAAGATAATATAGGCGAAGTATCAAAGTTCAAGATCGGAACCTTCGTCCAACGGATCGTCTTACCTGAATCGGAGTAGCAAACGATGGCCGAGTTTGACGGGATTAATTTGAGCACCAGCGCCAGACGAACATCATGCAAACAGACTGCCATGTAAAAGGTCTTATCGACACGGTGATCCGGCCGTGCCCCTACAAGGAATAGTGTAACGCAGGGGATTTGTGAACCACAAAAGTGAACAACAATCCTTACGCGCGTTCCTTTATAAGGGGATACTGCAATACAATATGACACTTGTGACAGCGCATGACGGCGGCCAAAAAAATCTTGATCTGAAACTGGAATGCAGGTTGCGCAATACTATATATACAGCTCTGTAATTAAAATTTAGGCTTCCTGCTCAAATTTTCTGCGCGAACTTTACACGTATTTCTTATCCGGGGTAGTATAATCCAAGTCCTTGTAACAAAAATCGAATAAAAAATTTTTAATTCTACGGCTGTTACGAGAAGAGACCTATAAAATAAGGAGAAAAATCCAGAAACCCCGAAGAAGTCGAAAACTCCGATTATTCATTATATAAATGCCTTTCAAGCTGTTCTTAATTAGATCCCCAGTCCTCGCAATCAAATTTCGTAAAGCTATAAATGATGTAAAACTGAAGAATATGACAAGCAATATATCATCTTAATCTGCCGAGGCTAACACTAGGATTTTAAAACACGTGGAATTGACAGGTGGAGCTCACAGGAAAAAAGTACTCGTTAAGCTGCCAGCACAAGGACGGGAATTTTGTGGGCCTGTTTGCCGAGTAATTAGCGATCTTGTCAAATGAAGTGAACGAGCACTAAAGAGCTTGGTAAACAGCCTATCTTAATTGCTGGACGCGACAAATACGACTCAGAGGACGGCGAAGTCTTTCGTACCCCATATAAAAGTGATCGCAGGTAAAAGCCTTGACAATCAACTTAATTTCAAATGCAATTTAAAATTTTTCTATCAATTCGGTAGCAAATTCAACTTCCGTAACTCAAAATATTAGATTATAGAGAAATTTTAAAAATACCCTTAAATAAATAATATAGAATGCTTGTACAATGTGCCTGTATTAATAACAATAATAAAGCCAGAGATATCATCGACGAAAAAATAAAAAGCTTGAAAATGTGGATTAATTTGCACGAGGTCTGAAGTGATGAAATAAAAAAACTCGACATGTAATTTTTTTGTGATACGAACGGTTTGCATTTTTGAGAATATCAGATAAATTAATTTTTGGAATTCCAGCTTCAAATTTCATTTCTGATTCGATTGCATCGGATGTAAAAAATTAAAAAATATACGTTTCACACAGATGATCGTAATGAAGGGCGGTATATGACAAACTGCACTCTGGTAGTGCACGAATTGCCGTTGTTTCTTAATCCCATTATTATGAGCCGGAAATGGAAATTTCTATCAACAAGTCGGTTTATTCATGGAATAAAGGATGGTTTATAAGTAAATTGCTCGACGTTGAGCTCATTGATAATCCATTTTTTTTTTAGTTCAGTATGCACATTTATGTACAGGATGAGGTCTTAATGCAAATTACGACAGAACAGTCATTTACTGCGCACAAATCGAGGGTTCATGCATGAGGAGGAAAAACCTCGAAAAAGGCGAAAAAGGCAGATTCACGGATATAAAAATAGAACCTTGCATAAAACAGTAATAAAATAATATCTCATTTTTTTATTCACTTGAAAAGTGAAAAATACAATGAACGATATTTATTAGACAAAGTTTCAGGACGAGGTGAGTATGGCTATTTCGAAAATCTATTCTCATAACCAAGGCTACCATCAAAATTCAGCTCCATGTTAAACAATGAATAACGTCGGATAGATTTCGCATAATGACAAAACAAATCAATGGCGAAAATACCAAAAAAAATTGTGGTCCATTTTAAAACGCTTGTCATTTCAAAAATGAAATAGGAACATTCATGTCGGTTATTGCGGCTCAGGAGTCAAACTGTGTAACAACTTGCTAACAAATATTTCTGCAATGGGAAAACTTGAAAGATCTATCAACTCGAGACAGGCCGTGACGAATTGCTTCGTACTCACTGGGTGCTGGTATAAGAGCTTGATGAAATAATAATTTAAGAAGTTCGCGTGACGTTTTAGCTTAAAATAAAAGTTCCAAGGTAAGTTCTAAGGGCGAGGTAATGCCTCACGATGGAGTCAGGGCAGAAAATTTCTAAAGACTTGTCAACACAAGCGATAAAATTGCTTTGTGAAAAATTGAGCTGCATAGAACGCGTCCGAGAGAAATTATCGCAAATTTCATCACCATTCAAAAGTTTTCAAATAATATAGTTCATCAGCAGGGATAAAATCTGCGCACATAAATACGATTACCAAACGTGACATTTACAATAATTTCGGAAATATTAGATGATAAAACAAGTTGTTGAAGGAGAGAGCTTGGTAACAAATATTTATAAGACAGGTCGGATTATTGTTTCAACCACCGTGATTCAGCTGCAGGTTCGACGACGCTAAGTCGAAGACGAAATTAAAAAAGTCCTTGAAGTAAAGGAAATTTGTTTCGCAGTTATTTTTTGAACACAAATTCCCCTTGATTCTCTACCATGACTCTTAATCTTTGTTCCAAATATAGTACCTAAGAAACAATGCCTAAAAAATATTCTAACTCCCATTGAATGTATCCTTTCAACTTAGTTGTTGCATCATAATACTGTAGTGAAACAATTCGTGTCACTAGATCGTGCAACGGTAGTCGAAAAAAAAAGAATACGAATAATCAGATTTTCAGTTCCGAAAGAGCAGATCGATCGGAGCCAGTAAAATAGAGAACGGCTCATCGCCTGAACGGTGAAGCCGTAGTAAATATCGAGCGCGAGGCATTGCATGGAAATTTTATGTATTTCCTGTTTGATAAAGAAATGACACATGCACAACATTAAAATTACTTTCAAATGTTTAATAAATAATCCATTAGATGTATAAGAAATATGATATAACATTTACGCACTGAAGAAAGTCCGACGATTTCCACGTTCGTCTCTTGAATTATTATTTTAAATGTTCCAATAGAAACGAAAAAAAAATTGTGAAATGAAATAGCGCGGAGCCGAGTGTTGGAGAAAAAATTCGACATTTCAAACCCTGCAAAAACTCAGAAATACAAGTTAAAGTTTATCAAGCAAATGAAATCCCAAAAAATATTTTCAGACGCTGTGAAAACTATATTAAGTTATATAATTCAATGTTTGGATTAATTTAATTCTTTAGCTCAACCCGCAGAAAAAATATTTATCTGCAGCTGAATGTATTGACAGTTTCTGGGAAATTCTACCCCCAAGTTTCAATCTGAAATACCAATTATTATTCCCAGGGTTTTGTTCGTACATACGATACGATGAATATATTAATTCCTGCATACGATATCTCCTGTCAGGACAAGCTACCCCACGCGTCAAGGTTGCATTTAAATTTTCTATTAAATGTGCAATTAATTCATGTTTATTTTGACGCATGTGATCAAAGAACATCGCAATCTACGTCCAGCGCGATCAAAGGCGCCACAAAGTCACCATAGTTCCATGCTGCTCGCTGAATAACTCAGGCGAGTTTAGGTGACAAGATACACAAGTGTTCGTAGAAGGGGTATATGATATCACATACAAACCTTAACATTTCCTACCATAGCCACGTACAAGGACATGGGAGCAATGTAGGCTAAATTAACTGAAATCCCAATTAGTTCCGGTACGATATACAAATTAAAGTGAATATTATATAGTTAACCTGCCTACACCACATGTAGCATATACAGATGCCCACGAGATTAGCAAGAGCGCTCACGATGGTTTTACGATGAAGGATTTCTCATCCGGAATTTATTCAGAGCTAAACATGAGAAGTTTTAACACAGAAATTAACTAAAACTGGCATGAAAACAGAAACTTTTTTCTTGTACATAAATTCAGTCGAAAGATTCTCGACCCAATTTTGAGATTCTCGACTGATGAATTGAGTCGATCATCACAAGTCTAATTTTTAAAAAATTAAGCTAATTGTAGTTTCTTATAAATTCATATAAAATTTCTTTCAAATTTAAAACTAATATAATCCCAGCATTCAACTGGAAATTCATAGCTTACAGAAGTTATACGGTATTTTCAGTAAGAAATTTGCCTTGCCTTCGTCACCCTGGCTTCACGAATTAAAACTTGTGCCCACTTGTCTCGTAAACTTCCTTAATGAACATAATCTCATTCAATTAGAGCTTCAAAATACCGGCGAATTTCATCACCTAGGTCAGAATCTTGCCTCAAGGCTCAGTCCGAAACAATGAGCTGTAAATTAACGTACATGGTTACAATAACTCACGTTTATAAGTAGCCTCAAGTACTCATAAAAGAAAGCAGGTTGTTCTGCTAAGCAACGAGAACGATTACCTTGCATGAAGACCTACCATTTTTCATGAATACATGCTTCAAACTGCAGCCTTGCCATTACTAACGTTACCTTTGTCCCAGAAAGAAGAACGCTACCTTTAATTGTACAAAAGATATATCCGACATTATACTACGTTACTCTGTAGTAGAATCATGAATTACAATGACATATGCAAAGAAGTCACAACCAGGGGGCGTCAGTGATGACTTAAAACCTAAACGAGAAATAAAAATTAAAAA
Organism: Hyalella azteca; assembly: GCF_000764305.2. Lineage (NCBI taxonomy): Eukaryota > Metazoa > Arthropoda > Malacostraca > Amphipoda > Hyalellidae > Hyalella > Hyalella azteca. The sequence goes on along the minus strand of NW_025945265.1, from coordinate 21,877 downwards.
ATATAACTCGGTACTCACTGCAGTGACAGAGAGCGCATTTTCTCGTCGACGAAAACGGCAAGTCACGGACAGAAAGACAGACGGACAGACAAGTCTCGGACAGACAGACAGACGGACGGGCAGACTGACATGACAGCACAATAGGGCATTTTTTCCATAACTGAGAAAATGCGCTAAAAACGGGGGGCTACTTTTTAAATCGAGCGTGCTAGTCCGGCAATGCGTTCGCATATCCTATAACAAGCAAGACGGAATTGAAAGGAGCATCTTCCCGTGCGGTGCTTCGAAAAAATGACAAAGCAGAGAGCGGCTCACACTATCACAGTGACAGCAACCAAACGATAGAGCTGTTAAGCTAAAAAATATTGTTAACGAGTGACAAAAATAACTATCTTTACCTTAACGCAAAAAACTATTTTGAAGACGAATAGACTCCAGAAGTTGCTAGAAAAATGCAATCCATCATGGATTACGACCCGCGTAAATTAACTAATAAAATACTGAAGCAAAATAGAACCTAAAGTTAAATAAATGGGAACAAACAAAACTCCAACAAATTTAGATAAATAAAAGAGAGCAGAGTTTTCAAGGAGATAAGTACTCTTTAACCCAGAAATACCGGCAATGAATGAGTCATCTAAGTCTTCAGTCTTAGTAATGTCAGGCAAACTGCAGTTGAAGTTTTAAGGAGGTTTTTTGTGAACTCAGAAGCAGTCTTGAAATTAAAAAATCTTCCATTCTGCGTCCTGTTGTTAATGTTCGGAAAATATTACTCTCGTTCTCGTAAGTCTTTTGAAGCAATTTGGCCACCTACAACTTTTTTTGCAAGGCATGATGATCATCAGGCGAAAAAAGGTAGAACAAAAAACATCCGCTGTATATGCACGAATTTAAATTACTTCCGTGAATAATATAAGGTACAAGCATGAGTCATCGAATAAAATTTTCTGAAATTTAATGTATATAATATATCCAAAATAAACAGTACTCTATATCTGTTTATAACGCAAAAAATTAATAAAATTTAAGCCTTCCATAAAACAGGGATATGAGTGCCTTTTCCAGGCATGTCAACATCAACGTGTCTGCTTTTAGCCAGATATTTATGGCTCACAACAGAAAACTAATTCACCGACGTTTGTCGAACTTCTTCACCTGAAATTCAATGGTCACCGCTTTTTAAAGTTCTACTGCGATTTGCGTTTCTTGAAATCCTCGCAATCTTCGCAAAAAAAAATCGTAAGACCTCATCTGCATTTCCGGAAGAATTGGATTGGAGGGGTTCGCTCTATTTCCTGAGCTCGATGATGAATGAGCAGATATATAGTTAGTAGCGCCTCGAATTTTTCCTGGCTATCTATATAAGGACGTACCGAGCCGTTACCTCTCGTTTGCAGTACGTTACAGTTCCGCTCGACGCTCTACATTTCCATAACAATAACGTCAAGGAACAACATATAGAATTGAGAACGCTTCGTTCAAGGATTTCACGTCATCTTCAAGTAATGGTGCACCATTCATGTGAAGTGGAGTAGTTCAGCGGTTGTAATACTCTGTTATATTGATGGCGAGCAATGAACTTAGGAAGAACGTTTGGTAGAATATAACACTGGGAACTGAGGGCTAAAAATACTACAGAATGCATTTCAAACGTACAAAATCACATCGAAATACATTCTGTAGAATTCATATTCGATTATTGTGACTCGCTCAGCTGCAATGAGCCCAACAGAGAAAATTATGACTTGCAACGTTATATTTAGAAACGATCTAGCCGTTTTGCATTCGAATTTATGTCGGTGTATCGCATACGTCAAGAAAACTTGCAAGAACGACAACAGACAAGTCATGAGATGCAAAGTAAAAATAGAACAAGAATCTGACATGCAACGAGGGTGAAAGTATGAGCATGTGCCAATATATATCGTTTAGCTGCAACAATGGGCTGAGAGTATATTATAGGTGTGGAGTACCTACCACAGCTGCGCTCTCCACAGCAGCGCTCAATAGCTTCACACTCAATTGAGAAGAAAAAACTTAAAAAGGAAATATCCACTCATCCATGTAATAAAAAAGGGAATTGTCATCAGCGTAGAAGTATGTAGAATATATTATATTGATATTATATTATATTTTATTGATATTATATAATATTGATATAAAATTATATTGATATTAAAGCAGAAGTTTGTGTTGCCACTTGGTAAGCGTGGTATACTCGTATTGCTGTCTTTTTATGAATAATTAGCGAAATTTTGGCATATTAACTCCGAATTTATTGCATATTCAAATAATAAGTCCAAAAGGCGATGTTTTACACCTGAATATATGGATCCAAAACAGGTGTAAAACTTACCACAGAGAGCGACAACTTGAAGACGTGAGAGGGCGAAACGACGTCCATCTCTCGTATGTCACTTGATCGGGCCCATGACTTTTGGGCCCTATGTATACGATAAATTTCAGACGATAACACAATTTATGCAATAATGAACAAAAACTACCATGCATCAAAACATCGAATTCCTAAAAAGTTTCCATGTAAGTCCCCGTGTAGCTCTTCAGACGAATGATACATATACGTATATAGTTTGTGCCCCCTTTGTTTCACGTGATTAGCTTGTCTTAAAACTTTTACGTTGCTCAAAGAATCTGCTGAAAATTACAAGTTTAACGTTTTAAACAATCAACGTTTAAATAAAACATTAGCTTCAAGTTTTACGTTAAGTAAGTAATACGTTAAGTAAGTTATACGTTAAGTTTTACGTAAGTGTAAGTTATACGTTACATCTTCAGTGAGCAGAAAAAGCAATAGAAAGTTTGAATAGAAGGTAGGAAGTGCCTGGTGAGGCCTCGAATTGACCAGACAATGGGGACTTCATCTCGCTGAATGAAGGATGAGGTACAAACGACCCTCCTTAGACCCTCATTCCTTTATTGTGCACAAGTGGGGGAAGCAAGATTAACCTTTAACGGCACAATAAATTATTTTGTAGGTCAATTTAACCAAAACAACAAGCAGATGTGATAGTGAGGGAGCATATGCCGGAATGCACGGACAGATAGCAGTAGATGTGAGTGACGTAACTTCTTCGTAAGCGTATTTTTTGTATATTATTCCGTAACGCAAACAACAGATATCCTAAGAAATATCAAAGCTAGCTGCTCGTGATTTAATAGTACACCAATTTTTTACACACGCTGTGTCGAGCATTGCACACTGAACGTGTACAGTATCTAAATTAATGACATATTTCTCAATATAAAACTGAACGCGCACTTGTACCTGCAGAAGTAAAATTTTTCTGAGAAAAACTTAGTTTGAGGTCTTCTGCCTTAACGACTCGGTAAATGGCCGAACAGTTGAATGGAATTGAGAAGCGAACTGTCACTATTTATACATGCACAAGAGGCCCGTTGAATCATACCTGTCACTATGTGTATCGTTTCGTTCCAAATTACCCTGATAAACTTGAATCAAGTTTTCTCGTTTTTATTCATATCACTCTAAATTAAACAATATTAATCAGGGTAATAATTAGGCAACGCCCAGCAAGCTTGCTGACAAGAGAGATGAATGAGTGGGATTAAAGTAAAAAAACATCAGCGCAATCAATATCTTTAATCAATGCAATATGTCACCGACGCAGCCAGTCAAATCAAATTAATCTTCGTACAATTTTTCGAATTTGTATATAACTTTAGTGTCACGTTTTCAATTACGATTCAAACAGACGCGTTCAACAAACATAGAAGCGTATATAGACATAGAAGCGTATATATAGAAGCGTATAGAGCGTATATATAGAAACGTATATAGACATAGAAGCGTAAATATAGAAGCGTATAGACAGTAAATATAGAAACGTATATAGACATAGAAGCGTATATAGTAGAGCACCGGGATGCAGGTCAATGTCGCAGGACGCAGCAAGCAGAGGCAGGGCTATAAAACAGAGACCGTCTGTCATGCACGGCAGTACGCGACTACATTTGATTGACGTCTTCACGCGGAAACGAACACTTGCACTTATCTGCGTGGCCCTGGAGCCAGTCTGTCTGGCTGGGACGCTCAATTGCATGCGCTTGCTCTATATAATGACGAGCCAATGTTACCTACAGTGGAACAACTGCATGAATTTACGCTTTAAGTTGCAATTTGACTCCTAATGCCACATACAGATAAAATATTGTCAAATCATTTACTAAACGCGCGACAACGACGTGCTCATTTGCATTTTTTTTCCAAATGTATGATTAGCCTTTCATTTTTATGACTAAAACATAACAGATTGAACTGCTGTTTAGATCACACTAGTAAGCTTTTGACTTTTTTTTCATTCGCGCGTGAATTTCACTCGCTCAGTATAAATATTTTCGATTAAAGTGATTCATTATCACTGAAGCACTTATAAAAAACAAGCCAAATATGTAAGTCACGAATAGCTGTTAAGAAGACCAAATTTATCAGTACCAGTTGCGTGATTCAGTTGTAAATCCTAGTTATAAACCTGATAATCCAGCACTTTATTATTTTATTAATTTATTAAAGGACTTGTAAATTCTACAAGTTCAGTTGCAAGGTAAATTGGGCATTAATTTCGTCACACGAAATTGAAACAAAAAGCCACAAACCAAACAGCCCACAAGAAACAAGAAGTGCGTCTTGGAGCTTCTCTACCAGTAAGAATAGGAGTCTTGAGCCTCTTTTTCCTGCGCTCAACAGACTTTTATTGATTCAAAATGACCCATTAATTTAAGTAACTAAGTCCTAATTAACAAATACCAGTCGTCTGTCCATTGTGAACATGGAACTTAATTTGGAGCTGACCTGTCACAGGGAAGCCTTAAATATTCATGAAAGATTGTCTGGGCTACCCCACAGAGGAAGGAATTAAGAGAGCAAATAATTTGCAGAGAATAATTTATGTGTTGGAGTTAAGATTTATTTGTGATACAGTAGGTACCACTTGTATTCGATTATAATGTCTTAGTTTAGTTACATGCGTAACAAGGGGCAATGATTTTTCATGTGAATTTTCTACTGATTTGGCCACGGCAATGATAATGCATTGAAATTAATGATATGAAAAACTATTTTAATTCCAAGTATAGATAGGTGAGTAAAATTCACATCCTAGTGGAAACAAAACACAAGTACAGTGTATGAACACTCAAATGCTAACATATTGAACATGTATCCCTCATAACTTCAGTGTACCAAATTTATTTGGCTTTGGAGAATGATATTATAATGATAATATAGGCTGGAGAGATTACACAATGATATCGATGAAGATTATGGTTCCACTTTTCTAGACATTTTGCCGGGTAAGCAATGAGCAATTAAGCAATTGTACTCAATCGTGCTAATTTTAGAAAAAAACATAACCATGTCTTTGTAACTAATATTTGCTGGATATAAAACATACTATGTAATGTAAACATTCATCTCTTTTCAGGCGAAAATCTTACCAAATCACTTTTTATTCAGTGAATTTTGTTCAATATAGACAGACGAACGCTATTTTCTTCGAGAGAGTCACCAGAGGCCAGGGAATTGAATGACCCCAGCCTTTGACGTCCTTTCGTGGTTGACCACAAAGGTGCGTATTATTTGGCATTCTATTAGGGAGTACAGCAGATTTGACGACACATACGCAAATCTTAGCACTCGCCACAGCCCGTCTGCACACTCGGGCACAAAGGCTGCACTTTATACGAAGCTGTACCGCTACAATAGGGCACTCAAGAACAGGATTTGCAGTCCAAATGAAAAGACTAATTTGTGAGGTCAGAAAAACATGGCAAAGGATCATCCAGCTGAATAAAGAATATGTATACAGTTGGTGACACAGAATTGCCTGCATCATTTTTTTTTTCTCTAAGAAGAATGAGGAATGTTGGAAGCTGAGCGTTGGACAATCAGTTATCTTTGACTGAATATTTTTGTTACTAATTTTTTTCCTAAACTTGATTGATTCCAATAGGTTTACATATGTAAAAATGAAGTCAGTCTAATATGAAACGTACATATCATCCACGAGCTCAATTAAATGATAATTATTGCAAGAAAACAATTCATTCTTGTGATAAAGAAAATTAATCAATTATTAGTGTTAAAGCTAAAATTAAAGACTTCGTACTAAAATTTTCGTTAGCATTAAATTCATTCAGGCATCAACTAATCAAGAAAAATGTACTCGATTCTAATATAATAATAATAGCTTGTTAAAAGATGAAATGTTGACGAAAATTTTCTTAAACGTTAATAATGAAAAATCATCGTCATTAGCCAAATAATTATATGATTGGGGGCAATGAAACACAAAGCTGGTAAATAACAATACCTATATTAGGCGCCAAAAGTCCGATTACCAGTAGAGCTGCATGAAATGTCCACCAGGTACGAAGGCATGTGAATTGTCAGCAAGAAGTTCCATTCGCTACATGGTAGCCTGACAGACTTAATTGATAAAACCACGAATTGCGGTCTATAGTTTGAAATTTAACTGTATAGTTTGAAATTTTTAACTCTCGAAATTTTGTGTTTTGAAACGAATTTTAGCCTATGACTAAAGCCGAAACCATTTGAGCCGAAACCATCAGTTATTACTCCATTTGACATTATACTTCTAAGCTAAAATAAAGTTATTTCTTCGTGGGGTATTTTTTGGAATTGATTTTGTGCATGATTTTAGAAATATATAAACTTATTTATACATTCAATATTCGTAAAAATGCACAAAAAATTTGAAGTTAGGGGAACAGGATACACGTGGGAGGATGTTGACGCAGCGATAATTACGATGATTGAGAAAAGGGATGTCAGAGCTGCACTGATGGAAATAATTAGCAATTAAATCTAGGTAATTTAGCAAAGTTGTCGAACATCAGACTACATGAGGAAATTTTTCTTCAAAATTTGTGTTGTCCAGCCAAAATTTCCGGACTGGAAATCAGATGTGAGCAAAGCTCTGCGGATATGCAAATGAGGCGACGGACCGGAAAAAGATATCTTTTTGCCCCAGAATACATAATTGAGAGCGCGGCACATCCTGTGCCGCGCGAGACGCTAGACTTCTTGTGTCTCTGCACGCTTTATAGAACGAATGATAAGTTCTTAGGGTCTGGCTCCTTTACGATTAACTAACGCGTACTAAAATAAATGCAGCATGTCTATTTGAGCAATAAAATAAACTAAAAATACATAGGAAATAATAATCAACGCAATCCTCAACTTCTCCAGCTTACAAAAAAAAAACATGCAACCGCATATAGAAGTTCGCCCGTCGCTAGAATCAATTTTATTCAGCACGTGTCGTAGGAAATGCTTCCCGTCCCACCCACGTGCAGGAAGAGTAAGATTTGTAAATATCAAGCTTAACTTCTGAACAAATCGCCACAAATATCATCATTGCTTCGTGACATGACCGCTCAGTGATTTCCTGAAGGCGTCTTCGCCACAACAGGTGCGACATGATCTCAGCTGCTTCCGCTTGATGTCATTTGTATCGCCCTTCTCTGCATATACATACAAGAACATCCTTCACAAATTAATTTCGATACATTTTTCTATAAATGCACCAGATTGAATTTTGAATAGTGCCTCAAACTGCCCTAGTAATTAAAAAGGCAATAATGTGATGTACCTTCACAATTGACGGTGTAATGAAAACCTTCAAAATCCGAGAACAGAAAAAGAAAGTAAACATTTGCAACGAAAGTACATCATTTTTTAAGAAACAGCTTGCTCAATTTACCAAGTAAGTTTAATAAAAAGAAACGGAAATCGACGAATGAATCGAACTAGGATAATAAAATTTGTATCCAGAAAATTTAACACCTCAGTTTAGATGTTAAAATTTAAACAATGAAGTTCATTGGCCGAAAGCGCGCAAACTTTCTCACGGTGAATTGTAGTAACACGACGAGACAAACTCAAGATGAGTAATGGACGGCGGAGAAAGAGTTCTTCGCAGAGTTATACAGCATCGTACATCATCCATTCATTCAGCGTGCACAATGGATGGAGGATGAGGGGTCAGGACAGATGCTGGCACGAATACATCATGTATCAACGTACGCTGATGGCAGTCCATCTTGTGCAATTATATCAAAGAAATTGTCATATTTCACACTCAAGTTCTTTAAGAAAACATGGTTCAGAAGATAGTGGTAACTTGTTATAATGGGATCATGAGAATGTGTGAGCGACGAACCAGAAAACAACGAGCTTCCAAAAACCACCAGTGCTACAAGATTATGAGACTAGTTCATAAGTGACATAACGGGGTAACTTCTCATACAGTCGTGGTCAGGTCATGCACTCAAAAATGGCTGGTCAATCTTCAAATTTACGTGCGCTCATGAAAATCATAAATTTATAGCGTTATTCATCATACATCGTCACAAAAAGGAGGACATATTTTTCATCACACAACTGAATCCGCACTCGACATCATCGATCGATAATCACGTCATCACACGCTGATCATCACATCATCACACGCTGATCACCACATCATCACACGCTGATCACCACATCATCACACGCTGATCATCACATCATCACACGCTGATCATCACATCATCACACGCTGATCACCACATCATCACACGCTGATCACCACATCATCACACGCTGATCACCACATCATCACACGCTGATCA
>NW_025945265.1:0-12656 GCF_000764305.2 Hyalella azteca | reverse complement strand
TGCGTGGCGCCGCTACTAAGACAACGCCGTCCCTGCCTCGTCTTGTGCGTGGCGCTGCTACTAAGACAACGCCGTCCCTGCCTCGTCTTGTGCGTGGCGCCGCTACTAAGACAACGCCGTCCCTGCCTCGTCTTGTGCGTGTGCTGCTGCGACGTCTTCCCTGTCTCGTCGTGAGCTTGACAAGAGTACAGAACTTGTCCGAGCAAGACTCGACAAGTTTTTTAAATTACAAAATATATATTTTTATGTATTGATCAATCAATTTTAGAGGGTGGCTTTAAAAGTGAGCCGAACTTCAATAAAATATTTCATTAGAATGCGTCAAATTTCTGTCAGAATTATACCCCTGGTGAAGAAATGAAGTAAAGGTACCAAAAATGTACAGTGCATAACGTAAAAACTACAAGCGCCTGTGGTTATTGTGACAGCTGGGTGGAGGAAGAACAAATTTGTTCTGAACTCTCTGAACCTCAAGCCACAACTCCCTACTGGGATGTCCGTCGAGAAATAACCTGTACTCTGCGCACTCGCAGGAACAGCTATGTTTTTACCACTTTTTTATGAGCTTATAAACTTTCAGGAAAAAATCTCCTTGAAAATATCATTTCAACCGTTCAATACCTCAATTTTATATCGAGGATGGCAATAACATGAAATTTAAAAAAATTATTGAACCCATTAACTTGACACGTCAACAAACCGTGCAATATAGGACTCAAAGATAAAAAAAAATGCAGAGACGAGGCGCCAGCACAGCAATACCGTCGCCTGTGCAGCTATGGGCAGCCAAAACTACTTATGGACACCACACGAGACTAATTGCAGGCGCGTAGGACGATAAGCGCTAGCTGTAACTGCGTGTACCGAGGATTGCTGCGGTGATTATATGGTACAAGACGATACAAGAATCATAGACTTTGTATTGGAGAAGTGAAATGTCTGCTCAAGTGACTAGGTTGTCAGCTATGAGGGGAGTGCTGATGATCAGACTGAAACATTAGCACGGACTGGTTTTTTTAAGCAAAGAGATCCAGCCGCAGCCGCAGTCAAAACCCTCCAGAAGACATTCAAATTCGAAACGAATTTGGTGAAATTTGAGTGGGTTATGAAATTCTCAACAAAAAAAAAACGCGCATTATATGCGGATTATTAAATAAATTTAGGATCATTTTACTCAATATGCGGTATTTGCAATACCACGTTTCGTTTCTCAAACGAAATATTTCCAACACGAAAAATATTTTATTTTTAGTCCATATAGGTGGAATTTAGTCGTGGATATGAGAATGTTGGAAAAGAGTGGTCAACTGCATGCGGTCTATTGTTGGAGTGTTCGGTTTGAGAAACTTGGCCAAAAAAAAGCATCGATACATCGAATGCAAAAAAAGCAAAGCTCAACATCGAAATTACCCCAAAGATGAAACACCAATAATTGACGGCACCAATCACAACAAAAGTCCGGTGGTCAAGCTTGTTTCCCGCAGAATATTGAAGACTAATGAAAGACTGACAAATTTTATTTTATTGGATTAAATTCGACACACAAATATTCTTCGTAACGAATGATTTTCCATGTGCTACGGTTATCGAGAAAAAATCAGAAGAAACATAACAAATTTGAAAGATGAAACTCTCATTTGAAATATGGTCGGCAGGCATGAAAAAAAATGTAGCCGTTTCATCTTATGACACTAGAGCCAATTGTGATGTCACTTGTGTAGTAAGTAAAATATAAATGGTAAGAAATCACGAAATAATGGCCCGATACATGGAATGATGAAATGAGACAGCATGGGATGATGAAATGAGACAGCATTGGATGATGGAATAAGACAGCATTAAATGATGGAAACAAAAAGTCTTCTAAACACATTAAATGTACACGTACAATAATAATAAATGATACATAATATTACATAACAAGTAATCATCTAAATTAAGATGTAAACGTTCACCCAGCATAAACGCAATTATTCTTTATTTACCTGTTGGCTGAAACCATGCAGGCATGTTGGCTGAGGCCAGCGTGTTCAGAAGAATTTTGGATTCAAATCAGTGGCATTTCTCCGTCAATACAACTTAAAAAATACTTAGTTGCACAGTAAGTCGGAGCTCAATGTCAGTATCAAAAACCGCCCAGGGTCACAGTGGCCAACTGGCGATGTATATCTCTACTTTAAATGGTTTCGAAAAATCATGAGTTAGGAGGATTACGTGGGTAGCAACTTCGAACCGAACGTCCTCTGAGTGCTCTTGAATCAACTTCGCTGGACTTCAGACAACTTCTGTGAGCCTGTGAGCCACTGCGATTCTCAAGCCTGGTTTCGTGGAATTGACTGAACAATAGGGGAGCTTTGGATTAGCTAAAGTTTTGAAATATCTTGATAAGACACATGCCACGCGGGAGAAATCCATTCAATGATAGAAACAATACCCAGAATCATGAGCTTAAGTCATACAGTTCAACTGCAACAGAGATTGCTAAACTCAGAAGTAGTACGCAAATAGAGCACGTACGTTATCAGTAACATATCCAACGAAAAACTGTTTTTCATCGAGAAAATGGCGTGCAATAAACAGAATACTCTTCTGCATGTAGTAATAAAACAAAAATAAGTGGTTTCATTAAAAGAACATCTACGTACACGACTATTAACACTTAATTTGATTATTCCAGAAGACATTCAAATTCGAAACGAATTTGGTGAAATTTGAGTGGGTTATGAAATTCTCAACAAAAAAAAAACGCGCATTATATGCGGATTATTAAATAAATTTAGGATCATTTTACTCAATATGCGGTATTTGCAATACCACGTTTCGTTTCTCAAACGAAATATTTCCAACACGAAAAATATTTTATTTTTAGTCCATATAGGTGGAATTTAGTCGTGGATATGAGAATGTTGGAAAAGAGTGGTCAACTGCATGCGGTCTATTGTTGGAGTGTTCGGTTTGAGAAACTTGGCCAAAAAAAAGCATCGATACATCGAATGCAAAAAAAGCAAAGCTCAACATCGAAATTACCCCAAAGATGAAACACCAATAATTGACGGCACCAATCACAACAAAAGTCCGGTGGTCAAGCTTGTTTCCCGCAGAATATTGAAGACTAATGAAAGACTGACAAATTTTATTTTATTGGATTAAATTCGACACACAAATATTCTTCGTAACGAATGATTTTCCATGTGCTACGGTTATCGAGAAAAAATCAGAAGAAACATAACAAATTTGAAAGATGAAACTCTCATTTGAAATATGGTCGGCAGGCATGAAAAAAAATGTAGCCGTTTCATCTTATGACACTAGAGCCAATTGTGATGTCACTTGTGTAGTAAGTAAAATATAAATGGTAAGAAATCACGAAATAATGGCCCGATACATGGAATGATGAAATGAGACAGCATGGGATGATGAAATGAGACAGCATTGGATGATGGAATAAGACAGCATTAAATGATGGAAACAAAAAGTCTTCTAAACACATTAAATGTACACGTACAATAATAATAAATGATACATAATATTACATAACAAGTAATCATCTAAATTAAGATGTAAACGTTCACCCAGCATAAACGCAATTATTCTTTATTTACCTGTTGGCTGAAACCAGGCATGTTGGCTGAGGCCAGCGTGTTCAGAAGAATTTTGGATTCAAATCAGTGGCATTTCTCCGTCAATACAACTTAAAAAATACTTAGTTGCACAGTAAGTCGGAGCTCAATGTCAGTATCAAAAACCGCCCAGGGTCACAGTGGCCAACTGGCGATGTATATCTCTACTTTAAATGGTTTCGAAAAATCATGAGTTAGGAGGATTACGTGGGTAGCAACTTCGAACCGAACGTCCTCTGAGTGCTCTTGAATCAACTTCGCTGGACTTCAGACAACTTCTGTGAGCCTGTGAGCCACTGCGATTCTCAAGCCTGACTTCGTGGAATTGACTGAACAATAGGGGAGCTTTGGATTAGCTAAAGTTTTGAAATATCTTGATAAGACACATGCCACGCGCGAGAAATCGATTCAATGATAGAAACAATACCCAGAATCATGAGCTTAAGTCATACAGTTCAACTGCAACAGAGATTGCTAAACTCAGAAGTAGTACGCAAATAGAGCACGTACGTTATCAGTAACATATCCAACGAAAAACTGTTTTTCATCGAGAAAATGGCGTGCAATAAACAGAATACTCTTCTGCATGTAGTAATAAAACAAAAATAAGTGGTTTCATTAAAAGAACATCTACGTACACGACTATTAACACTTAATTTGATTACCGCCAAAAAGCGTGGTGTGCTTAATAACCTTAACCCAACCGTAGCGAGTCTCTCGCAGAGTCTCTATCATACCTTAATTTTTGTTAGGGTAAGCAGCTGAAAAAGCCATAATGGGCGACCAGAGGCGACCATCACCAGCGGGATGGCGTGCACAACGCAGGAGTGTGTGTGGAGTAACGGTGCCGCCGTGGTCGCGGTGAGCGTTCATTTCTGAGGACGTCATAACAAGACGTGACTCTAACGAGGCAGCGACCCAAACAAAGCCTGACAATGACGTGGCGGTCATCACAACAACACGTGGTGGCCGACAAGCACTGAAACTCGTTATGAATTTTGAGAAATTCACAAGTTGAATGACCCGACCTTGGACGTAAAACATATTTTCTGTTTCAGTTTTTAACTAATTAGATAAAGAAATTCAAGACGAGCTTATGACAGTAGATACTTCACGATTAACGAGACATTTAAAAATGACGATTACGTACAGAAACGACATTATTAATTACCTTTAAATCAAGGTACTGCTAAAAAATTCTTGTTGTCTTGTGAAAAGCAGCTTAAAATAGCAAGTGCTAATTACAATCTTTTGTATTCATTTATTTATAATAAACTCAATCAATCTTAGCCAAAAGAGGGAGCTGAATAGTCATTCTTACCCTCAATAACGACTGTGTTGCATATCGAACATATTTAAACAGATTAAAAGACCAAACTCTGTTGCAAGGTATAGTTCGTTTGCACGAGGATGAGAGTATCGCGTCGATGTCTGCGGCAGGATCAGGCCTAAGGCGCACAATGGTCGCGACAAACATTGTCGTACCATCACAGAAAATCCATTGTACGAGGAGGAGTCCTGTCCCTGTCACTCCTTATCACTGACAGCTCTTGGACATGGCAGAAGAACAGCTTTTCATTCCATCCAGAATCACCATGAATACAAAAAATGAAATAGTGGAATAATATTAAGCCTCTGCTTGATGCTCTGTAGCGTTGATCAAGCGTATAAATGACACTATTTATTGTACAAGCAATGCTAGCTCATATTACAATGGCGTAGCAAATTTAATCCATTAAGATCCCAAGATTTACAAAGCAAAGATTTGTAGCGATACCGACAGCTCCTTGCATCAGCTCAAATGAGATTGTTGCATCAATTACCTCGATAAGAAATACAATTAACACCAACATTGAATAAAATAAAGCTTAAATGGTAAATAGAAGAAAATGGGCATTTTGATAGGCGTGGGCCTATGAAATGTACACAAGCTTCTTGTAATCAACTCGAAGGTTGCCGAAATGAACATGTGTAAATCTCTAAACGATGCAATAAAACAAAATAAATTGTATTAAAGAAATGGGTGAAATTATCCTTATTACCACGGATGAAGCGAAACCGCTACTTGTTGAAAAAAAAAATGGAAAATAGTTCAAAAAACTACTTTTATGAAAAATTGACTCCTAACACACAAATAACTCAAGATCATGCGACAGAATTATGAGTTAAGTAAAGATGAATTTAGATAGCACACCTATCATTGATATTGAATTCTCAGATGAGGTTGCTTTTATAAAGTTTTCTAATCTGAAACGTGGGCAAAATAAAAAATAACGATTGAAATGGAGTACAAGTCGGCTTTAAACTCTGATAGCCGTAAAAAGAAAACCTGCTGTTAATAACAGCTTCGAAATTCATCCTTTGAATATCCTGAAGAACGGGTGGCTTCGGCAATGTCGGCAAGAAATTACAAAAATATAAATTCATTCATCCAATTATTTTGAAATAAAAGCCTTTATATTTACTGTAATAAAACGGTCAGCATTCCTGAATTACAGATTTATAGAACTTGAGCGAGTTCATATGGTGAAGGTGCTATAGGATATTACAGCCTTAATTTTAGTTCGGGTATCGCATCGGCGTTTGACATAGGAATGAATACTTCAGCCGTGATAATGCGCTCCCAGCTAAAACATGAAGTGAAAAATAAAAATTAGGCATAAATTCAATTTAACCAACAGAAACACATCAAATAACTATTTATATTAGGGAATAATAATATGGTCCCTCCCGCTATAATTAGCAGTAGCAAAAAAATAGATCTAGACGATTCATATAGTTACTATATTATATAAGATTGTCTTACACATTAAGCTATTCGTCATAAAATGGACCACTGCCGCACCTCCCATATGAACGGCTAAAGTTAGCTTGTTTTGATGATGTGTATAATAAGATTTTATGGGGGGCGTTGGGCGAAGTTTACTGCTACGAAAACACTATAGAAGCGCCCATGGCAGCGTGAGAGAAAATGATCCTTCCCGTAGTACCAACTTGAGGCTATAGAGTAGCACAAATAATCTCCTGTAATGCGTGTATTAAAATAAAGTTCCATAGTGAGGCTGTACAAAATTTTGTATAGTTTTACTGTTCAGTGACACCCGTCAGCTTTAAACGGCTATATTAATTACGCTGAGCGTAATTTACGAGTAGAGACAATCATAAAAAAATGAGACGGAAGAGCTCATTGGAAGCAAGTTGCTTTGCTTGCACAAATAATAAAGAAATAATTTTCACCGAAACTGCAGGATTAAATACTACAAAGTTTTAAGTGCTTGTAAATTAAAAGACGAATCTACGATCAACAGATTTTCTAGTTAACTTAGAAAGGAGGATAACTGAAAAGTCTTGTTCATGGATAGTTACGTCGTGTCCTATAAAAGTGAAAATTCTAATTGATCTCTCAGTTCAAATTGCTTTAATTATACTTGAGCTATCAAAGTTAATTTCCACTAAACGATTTTTATCGTCGCAAAATCGAGAAACTTTAAAACTCCTCCATAAAACATTAATCAACCATAAACACAGTTAATTTTAGCCGTTTGGGATAGGATTAATCCTCACTGATAATGATTGCTTGATTTTTACGTTTAATTTATATAAACTTATTACTTAAATTAATTTCAATTCGAACGATTTTTATCGTCGCAAAATCGAGAAATTTTAAAACTCCTCCATAAACATTAATCAACAATAAACAGTTAATTTTAGCCGTTCGGGATCGGAATAATCCTCACTGATAATGATAATGATTGCTTGATTTTTACGTTTAATTTATATGAACTTATTACTTAAATTGTTTTCGATGTGAGCCTCTCATTCGCCCTTATTCTTCAACAATATTGGTTTTTGTATCGGCCAGGACCTCTTACTCTAAGGGGTCTGGAGAAGGCAGCTTGTTGCTGCTGCACCAAAATTATGCTCGACTGGGCCGAGATAATCCCGCAACTTGTAGCTGGAGTTATGTCCGCTACGAGAACCCCAATAGAACGCTTACGCGAGAGTGGCATTTCAACTTACTGAACACGATACACGATATAGGGTTTTGTTTATTTTGAAGTGGGTAAACGCTGGGAAATATTTTATCTATATTGTTGGCAAGATTTCAGTCGTTCTCTATGAAAGTTATTTAATGAAGTGAGGAACTGATGAGCTACATAATTCTATGAAAATAGAGGCCAATGCATATTAACTAATTTTACATTTTAAGAAAATGCAACAAGCAGTTGAATAGCAATACAAGATTACGAAATATCGTCCTACATAAGAGATCGTATTTTTTTCAATGCCATTAATTGTAAGGGCGCGCTGATTTCATATTCACAGTCGTAATAGACAACAATCACGGATAAATAGAAATAAAAAAACGATGGTTGGTTCCTACCGTTCATTTCAAACCACTCGCAACAACATTCCAATAAAACTAATTCGGAAATCTAACCACAGCTTAAAGGTTCGTCATAAATTCAAACATAACACGGTAATTTTGTTTCAAGAAGAAGCTATTTTTGTTATTAGAGATACATAATTGGGAGGGGATACTATAATTCATGCAACTCTACACAAAAATCGTTTCCAAACACGCACTCATTGAACAGGTTAAGGCGCACAGAACAAATTTAACACAAATATATTTTTTTACAATGAAAGAGAAAAAATCTAATAAAGTTTCGTTCAAAGTCGTGCAGCGAATCATTTCGCTGATGCGGAAGCATGGACTCCAAAGGCTAGCAGGAATGCCATTGAAAGAGCCGAGCATCAAAGCTGGCTGGTCGGCAGGAAACTCTCCCAGGGAGGCCCAAGGGCTGCTATTTAACGCGGCTTTTACATTCGATGTCAGCGTATTCCGCCCATCACGACTCAGCCGCACGGATAGAGAAAATTCGCATTTTACGATCAATCAGGAAGAACTTCATTATATTCACGGATAGACGCGTTATTACATCGAGTGATGCTACTCGTTATATTCCTATAAGTGAGATATATAAGAAACATTTTTAATTCAAGTAAAAGACCTTCGCTAACGAACGCGGGCTGCGTTTAGAAAATATAAATTTTTAGCAAGGTCATAAAACGCACGCTGACAGATTTTCATTTCCGACAGAATATACAACAAATTCAAGATGTACACAAATCTCCACTATTGAATTTCGACGCTAAAAATGCCATGGATGGCGAGGGCTTGGGGACAAAACTGTCAGATCAATTTGACCGAATCGAATAGTTGACAAGTTTTTCGGTGTACAACATGTTGATTCGTTAGAAAAATGTCAAGAAAAACTTGTATACGCTAAGGTGCTTCAGCGCAGCATTGATAGGTAACTGCAATCACCATTGATGCTGAGCACAGTCAGAAAAGTTTAATGTAAGGCCACAAAATGACATACGAGAAGCTGGGTTTACAATAAATTTCGTGTGTTTTCCCTTGCCACATGTTAGTAGGAAAATATTACTGAAAATCGAGATAAAATAACATCGAGAAGCCCTCGAATCGAAAACCTAATTTATCTATTGGAATTATTTTCATGGAAGGCAATGAATATACATTGGTTATAGATTGAGATACATCACCTAAAAATTCGAAAATATTATTGCTGGATTAGAATAAAATTCAGGGTACATAATTATTATATTTATTATTCGCCTATTGATTGATGAATATGACCTACAAAATTGAGAACACAAATTCTCAATTGGAATAAATTTCAGGGAACTAATGAACCAAGATTCGTTCTCCGTACTCAGCATTAATTTTTTTTTGTTCGTGTAATTTTAGAAATTAAAATTTATCGCATTCGTACGTTGTCAACGCGTTGCGACACTGAACAACGATTCAAAGTATGTGAAATCGGAAGACGCCAATGTAACAAATATGTAGTCAATGAACCACTGCTGTTGTTTTTGCAATTGAATTATGATACGAACATTCTAACTTCTGAATAGTCAACCTAATATAAACCGTCAGAACGATAAATTTTAGATCCAGAAAAATAAAATTGTATGCATAAATAAACCAACGATAGCCAGAGGCTATTTATTTGCTGAAACTATAGAAAACAATAAATATAGTATTATGATTTAAGGAACAATGAGAATTTATAATTAAAGACTCTCGATAAAATAATTTCATACGTGGAGGCAGGAGCGCACTTAGAGCAGAGACGCCATGGGCTTACCTTCAGTAAGATTTACGGCCAAAAAACTCTTCACGGCTCATTTCGAGACACCATAAAATCTATAATAAGGCTTTAATAAGCTAGGAAATGTCGTGATGAGGGAATAATGCAAATAAATGTATTCATGTACATGTATTATATGCTTTGTTTAAATGATTGAATGTGTGTATACTTGTTTTTAAATGGAACCTGCAGGTGCCGTACAAATTGAACAGGAGGAAGAAAAATTGGCCGACTGGAGGCTGAGTTTTCGATTTTCTCCAGGCAAGACCGACCCCACTCGCATAATGTAGTTTATTGCAAGGATTATTGTTATCTCACAGCTTAAATACGGAATCTTTCTGCTGAAACGATAAAATATGAATTATACTTATTGCATAACAACAAGCGTGGAAAGAGACTTTGCAAATACAATCATCACACTTCGCAAAAATTAACATTTATTTCATTCAAACGATGAACATCCTCTCTTAATTTGTTCCCTCATACTCTATACGCTGTTCCTCTCACCCGATACATCCCGAATCACTCGTTAAATAGCCTGGAATATATAAAGTCTTCTACTTTAAATGATGCCACTTTATTCCCAAATAGAAAAATACATTAATTGTACCGCGGAAAGTCGTGTCAGCAATTAAAAACCAAAAGTCCAATAAGAATATGTTTTTACAAACAGTCGCTTTGAAGTGTGCGAATACGATAATCGTTTTAAAACATTTAAACGTTTTAAACCATTTAAAACGTTTTAAAACATTTAAAAAATGAAGACTAACGCTAACAAGAGCGGATGAGCGGAGCAGCGAGCATTCGTTTGTAATTTTACGGAATTTCATGTTCATCTCGAGGCCTGATCGTCTTTCAAGGTTCCACATCTTCTCGCTATAGCTTTTCAGTCTGTTACTTGGACGAAGAAAATGCAAAAGCGAAAGAATGCCTCAAGAGTTATGCGGCGCATCTTGACTCACTTGCAGGGATCGGTTGTCGATACCAGGGACAATCCCAGATCCCGAAGAGCTCTTCAACGAAATATAAAACTGAATAATTCTACAATCCCAGCCACTGCTGCGTGGCGCTCGCTCTTAAGCGTCACCAACCAGAGAGGCGGCTGAGAAGTTCCAAAACTTACGAGCAATAAAGATCGCGCGACCTCATATACAAGGCAACTTCAGAGTTAAAATAAGAGACTCGCGGTTTAGGTGCAGGGCAACATTGTATTTCGAGAGCCCAAACTCAAAATTATTATACAAAATTCTAGTAGCAGTGCGTATCCACATCTTTGCAATGAAAATTGGAAACAAACAAGAATTATCTAAGGCAAACACCGAATTATACGGTGTTGGGGCTCTTTGAAACCACCGACTAGCCTTCATGATCGCATAGGTTTATTCATTAATGCACGATAATCAATACACTTTATTACACCACTTTCAAATAAACAAATAAATAATAAATAAATAATGACACTAGCAAGTTCACTTCATGGCTTGATCTTGGTGCTTAGCTCTTGAGGCTAAATTTCCATTTTGAGGCTTTCCTATAGAAGAACCAAATAAAAATAGATAAATAACTGACAGTAAACAAACATTAAAACGCATATAAACTCTAAATATTCCCAAATCTATTCCGCATCAAATCTATTCACATATATATTTACATATTCACAATCTAACACAGCACATACCTCCGCTCCGGCTTTCCACGACAGAATAATCTAATCACCTCCTCCTTCCGCACTTATAGCCTCCCGTAAACTCTAAACTAAAATGACAATTTAAAATTCCGGACTATAAACAAATTATACAATCAGTACTCCGATATATAAATAGCAATCATTTCTATCCCTTACAACGGATTGACGTAATTTTCTGCATCTTTTGACATTCATCTTATATTCCTCTTATCATGAGAAAAGGAAGCGAAAAGATATGCGTTTGCAGACCGCTAGAATGGTTCATATAAATTAAATATGCAAGTCAACATAAAAAGTTATGCCTGTCTGCAAAAAAAATAGGAAATTGGGCTAACGAGTTTTTCCCGCCAGCGCGAAAATCGTGTCCCTATATAGCTGGTCGTATCAGTTCGCACCATGCAGTGACACGCACGCGGGAGAACGGACGTTTATAGCGAATTTAGGTACAACTCGGAGGATCAGCAGCCGCTGTCGAATAAAAAAAGCTATTTGATCAATTCTAGTGAATATGTTGTAGGGAAACCTCAGTAAATTATGCAGTGATGTAGTTAGTATAGGCATGTAGTTACGTCAGTATATAACTGCATGCCTGAAGTAAAGCGGCAACCTCTATTGAGAAACTGTTATAACTCAAAAGTTCTTCCATTAGAAATATACGATACGAATCTGATAAAAGAAACCATAGGTACTCACACAAGAGTACAGATTATCACAATCTACTTTGTGATAATTTGAAAATGATTCGCGAGATATTAGAGTCATTTCAACGTGATAATTGAAGAGATAATTTGTAACATTTCAATCATTGAAAGTCGCTACCACCGAAAATGAAAATTTTCCACACCAATAGAAATGGAAACCTAAAAATCACGCCAACAGCAGAAGAGGAGCAAGATGATAAATAATAATTTCAAAATTGCAACTTATTTAACAAGTGAATGCAACTTTACGACCAAACGCACCAATCACAGTCAGGCATCATAACTCGTGCAACACACCAGCCGCTCCGTGTACCGTGTGATCTTATACTATATAATAATCCTAACCAAAGGCCGTAATGTCATAATATGTTCATATATTCCTTGCGTGTACCTTATGATGTTATACTATATGATAATCCTCACCAAAGGCTGTAATATCATAACACGCTCAAATATTCCTTGCGTGTAC
>NW_025945264.1:0-987 GCF_000764305.2 Hyalella azteca | reverse complement strand
ATCCTCTCCTTGAAAAGCCTTTTTATTCTGTAGCCTTTTTTATTCCCTGAATCCTAATCCTCTCCTTGAAAAGCCTTTTTTTTCTGTAGCCTTTTTTATTCCCTGAATCCTAATCCTCTCCTTGAAAAGCGTTTTTATTCTGTAGCCTTTTTTATTCCCTGAATCCTAATCCTCTCCTTGAAATGCCATTTTGTTTTGTAGCCTTCTTTATTTCCAACCTGACCCTATCCTGTTGCCCAACCTTCCCTACCACCCCAGCGGTCTGAGACGAGACGCATCCCTGACTGCCTGACGGGGAGCGACGGCACGCTCGCTGCCCTCACCGAGTGGATGCTTCGTCTGTGTGGTCACCGCGCCTCTGCATTGCGTCACGCTGTCACAGCATCTCTGCCTGGCCTTGCTTCTTCTGTGCTCGGTGAGGTTACGTTTGTGGCTAGTAACTATTGTTACAGCTTCACTGTCACAGCATCACTGTCACAGCATCACTGTCACAGCATCACTGTCACAGCATCACTGTCACAGCATCACTGTCACAGCATTACTGTCACAGCATCACTGTCACAGCATCACTGTCTCAGCATCGCTGCCCGGCCTTGCTTCTTCTGTGCTCGGTGAGGTTACGTTAGTGTCTTGTAGTTATTGTCACACTTACCTACTTCACGTAAGACTTACGTCTTACTTATCCCTTATAAACTTAGTCAACGAACCTTTCTCTACCCTGCAGGCGCATAAATGTGCATCTGGGACACCTCTGAGAATTGAGGCTGTAATCGTCGCAGAGGGTGGACCTACACCATACTACTAATATTTTTCGTAGTTCTCAAGTGTTTCTTTTATTTTGTACAACCCCTGTATTATTTGTGTGCCGATTGTTAGACTCAGATTGCTGTGGATTTTGTTACAGGTTGCAGTAACCTTCAAAGTTTGGTAGATCAGCGATTTATTAAAGCAAATCGTCTGGACGTGCTTGTGGGTGAAGTGCTCGAG
>NW_025945263.1:0-2186 GCF_000764305.2 Hyalella azteca | reverse complement strand
CGGCCTGGTGGTGCACGGCAGGTGGTGGTCAAGGCCGGAAGGGGACAAAGCCGAGTGGTGCACGGCTGATTGGTGTACTCCGGAGAGATCCAAGGCGTTCGATTCAGGGCTTATTGGTGCACAAAATTGGTGGTGCACGGCTGCGCTTCCCTCCGTCACGACCTACATTAGTTCACTATCTTGTCACTTGCGGTCCTCCTAGATGTTAGTTCACTATCTTGTCACTAGAGGCCCTAGACGTTAGTTCGCTATCTTGTCACTAGAGGCCCTGCTAGATGTTAGTTCACTATATCGTCACTGGAAGTCCTCCTTGATGTTAGTTTACTATCTCGTCCTGCTAGATGTTACTTCACTATCTTGATACTAGAGATCATCCTATAGATTTTAGTTAAACATCTTGTCACTAGAGGGCTTTCTAGATGTTCACCATCTTATTACTAAAGGTGTCCTAGGTATCTGTTCACTATCATGTCACTATAGGAGTTCTTCTTCGGACAGCATAGCCCAGCTGCACAGTAAAGCTTGTTATAATAACTATGATGAATCACCATTACTCCAGCTGAGATGAGTTGCAGGATTCATTCCTGTGAAGGCAGTATTCGGGAAAAAAATAATGACACAAATTACGCTGCATACCCTCAAATGAAGTTCTAGGATATTGTCCGTATCATGGCCAATTTTGCTTGTAGCATCAATACACCATTTGGAGTGTTAAACTGGATCAGGACGTGCATTGCTATTTGGACAAACTCCCACTCAATTCCCTGAGTATATTAAAAGATCCTGATGCCCCTGGCTCGCCTTGAACTTAGGAACGGACTTCTTACGTCGCCCAGTAGTCATTTAAAGCATGGGGGGCATTTGCAACTGCGCTACATGTTTGGTCGGTTAAGTGCCAAAGCAAGTGATTGCCTTATTCCTTAGTATGTTGATAACCATTAGTCTGTACATTGATAACCATTTGTCTGTACTAGCATTGATAACTATTAGCCTGTGCCGGAATTGATGATCATTAGTCTGTCTGTGACTGAATTAGTATAACCGTTCGTCTGAACCGGCATTGGTATGAATTTAAATTTGTGGCTTTGCCTAACATTAGTATTGAATCTGACGAGAATACTTGGTAATTTGAACGTTCGCGGACGTGATTTGTTGACATTTTAAAANAATTTACTGATAGGAGTGGTAGACTTATTTATTGCTAGCAGGTTAGCAAGGCGTTGTCCGGGTACGCAAATGCCTGCATTTTAGAATCTCATCATTTATGTTGTCCATGACGTTTAATGATTATGCGTGATCATAAATTGAAGAAAGACTCGTTAAAACCTACATTATAAAAAAAGGAAGATAGAACTTTCAAAGGACTCTCGATTTAGAATGCGCAAAAATTATTTTTTGTGTCCTAAATTAAATTTTTATGTTCCGATTTATTAATAAAATATAAATTTTCGGTTCAATCAGTTTTTCCCTTCTGCAATGCCAAACTGTTCTCAACATACAAACGTTGACATATTTATATCTATTGGATTTGGACCATTTGCGAGAGTTTAATTTCTCTATTTATGTTGTAACTATTGTGTTCCTCAATTCAAAAAGTTGAATTTACTTTCTGACTTGAATTGGTTTCAATAGAAAAAGTTTAATGTTTTATTTACTGCTTCTAGAGAACGCCATTAAAATAATTTGCATCAGCATAAAATTATTATGGATAACGATATTCGCCACACATGCAGGTATTTAGCTAAAATAAAGCTCAAGGCTGAAAGTTATTACAAAGCTGCGATAATTAACGAGGTTTCTTGTAATAAACTAATTATAAAATTGATTAAACGTCGCCCAAAGTATCGTTTACTATGTCACCCTCCGTGTCCTTTCCAACTGAAGTCTCAATTAAGAGAGCGATCTGAAATTCACTGCGTATTCTGAATATCAAAATTGTTCGGTACATATTAGTTGCCCATCTCTAATTAGTTCTAATATTTAACTATATGATTAATTAATCACATGTTAATTATAATAATAAATATATGATTTGATCAAAAGGCCATTCTTTTATATCTGCGAACTAGTCAGAAAAGTACAAGAATCGGCGACAGGCCCATCCATGAAGGCCTATTCTTCAATGCCGAAGATACTATACTATACTACTAATACTATTATTTAGTTGAACGCAAGAATGGTGTAGC
>NW_025945262.1:0-438 GCF_000764305.2 Hyalella azteca | reverse complement strand
TGATTTATAGGCGATTATTTACCGGTTAACTTTACGGAATCAAGGGCGATAGACACTAGAGATGTTTACTCGATGAACGCAGCTGACTCTCTCTGAACTCACAGCAGCTCGTGCAACTGAACTAGTTTGTCCGTACCGAGAGATATTTATCTTCATTCGATGAATATTGTGTGCAATGATTTGATTTATTTTCAAATATCTCAATATCTAAGTTTAATCCCTACATTATTTCAGTTATTGTATCTTGTGCTGATAATTCATTATCTATGTGAAAATTAAAGTAATGTATCATCTTTTGTAGTTCTTTCTTGTTTTCTTTTGAGAGGAAGAGGGATGTTTTTTTTTCTTCGTGTGAGGGATGTTACCATCTCTCATGCGTGGGGCTGACTAGAGCGCAGGCAGACGCCTTCGGGCGTTGGCTGTGCCCGGGTTGCTTGG
>NW_025945261.1:0-782 GCF_000764305.2 Hyalella azteca | reverse complement strand
AAGATCAGCGCTGAATGTTACTGAAAGTTTCAACACTGATTCAACTTAAAACCCTTTCGTGACTGACGGGACTGTGACGTCCCACTCAATGTTTTACTCCATAACTTGCATACAGCGTACCATTCGAGACATAGCTAACTACAGGGACACATGAGTAACACTCCTGCTCCCATGGTTGAATTAATTCAACCATGCCTGCGCCTATGTCAACTCAAAAGTAATTGACTGACGGGACTGTGACGTCCCGCCCAACGATTTACTCTATAACTTGCCTGTAGCGCTAAATTCAAGGCATAGCTAACTACAGGGACATATTAGAAACACTTCTGCGCCTACATATGTCCAATCTAAAGGAATATTAATATTTGTTCTTTTTGGGATGTTATTATATAAGCTATTACAAGCGTTTGCCAAAGGAAGTTTGGGTTATTATTCAACTACTAACAAAAAATATTACGAAAATGTTTTTTTTTTATCAAAATCAGTGATGTCGCAAATTGTGTTACCTCAGTTGGAACCATATACTACCGGGATTTTCTAGTCCCAATTATATAATTTTTACAATTAACATATATTTAATTATTTTTTTCTGAGATGCAATATTCGGTCCAAGTTCATGATGATTCTGTAGAAAAATACAAATAAAAAGTTGTAGAACACATTGCCGTTACGAAAGGGTTAAAAGTTCAGCGTATCGACAATGGTTCGGTCATGATTGGTGTCGAAATGTTTGCCAAGTCGCCTCTGAAAGGAAGCCTCTGCGTGCATTGATATGAGTTTTT
>NW_025945260.1:0-4370 GCF_000764305.2 Hyalella azteca | reverse complement strand
CAATATTACCATGAAAATGTTCTTCTTTTAAATAAAACAAGTTTCAACTTCATAACGTTCTTAGTTTTTTATTTATTAACAAATTAAAAGAGTTACTTAATTCTGAAACACCCTGTATTTGCCGACTGTAACAGCAATTTTCTATTTTCGTGTCGATAGCATAACGATTCCAAGAGACTTATTGGCTTTTCAGCCTTCAAAAATATTTTACTTCTATAAAGAAGCCATCCGCTAAGAAATAACCAACACGTGGAACCCGGTCCATGGATACTGATGACGTAGAAAAAGTTGATGACTAACTGCTGAAGTTTTGCGATGGAGTGACAATTGCATTATCTTGCTCTGAACTTTCAACACTTTTCAGCATCAACGTAAAAAAAATTGGGATTGATCTTTCATTGCAACTTCTCATGTTTAATTCTTGCACGGAAATCTAATGTTGGCTTCCTTTACCTCGCATATTTTTATTCCCACTCGACATGATTAAAAGTCCGTTCGCTCTCATACATCAAGCCACTTGTGTACTCCTGTGCACAGGCAAAATGAATTACTAACATAATTATTTTTAAGTGGATCTTAATAAAATGGAAATAATTGCCTCATTTAACGCAGGACCCATCAATTACTTTTAAAATTAAGTGGCAATTTTGGCCGCAATATCCTGCATATAACCATCAGTAATTATATCTGTTCATTAATCTTGATATAGACGTTGAAATAATTGAAAAACTCCATTATCCTCACAATGAATATTTTTTCGAGTGAATCAGGTGAAAAAATAGGTAAGGGTGAAAATTTTAATTTTGAAATCAAATTCAAGGTCCTCCAGTCCAAACAAGTTAGTTGTTAATGAGGCATGATTGATTTGATGGAGCCAAAACATCATAGACCCCCTCCAAATTCATATTCTATGCCACGTATAGAAAACGTTATGGATAGAACTATAATAACGAAGTCCAAAGTTCATGTCAACCCTGCCTCTGTCGTCCTCATGGATTAATAGATTATTTTGCTTATTTTTTAACATCTGATCAACGCAATCACAAGAAGTTTTTCGTCAGTGGACATGCAGAAGACCACTGGACGCTGAGCGTTCCGGGGACGCCATGTTTTGTCATCGTTTGCGCGACCGATAATTTCGGATGATGGCGGGCATGTAGCTTCTTAATCAAACAATGACGTTAAGCAACGTTGAATTACCGTTGATCCAACCAAAGAATGCTAAATTACCGTAGATTCATCTAAACTACGTTAAATTCAACGTCAGATGTCTGACTGTCTGAGCAGCGCTGTTGTCGACCATTGTCATTTTCTCTCTCACCAGACGCGTCCCATGTTGCGAAGATATCAATTTCAAATGTAATGAAAGCGAGTACAAAGAATTTGTCTCATGCGGTGCAAAGCCTGAACATTTTATTGATGGGAAGAATGCCGAGCGGGAACAATGGGAACAATACAGCCGGGCGGAGTGAAGCATTAGTGCAGAGACAGCATAGTGCTCAAAATTATATGAGTTAGCGCTGAGAAACTGCTGGATGTTCAGTAGCTCTACCTATTCGTCGGTAGAACATCCCTTTACGATAATAATTTTTGTTCGGAGTGAAATTAAAATCGAAATTTATTTTTTGTTGAATGGGAAATCTGTTTTTTTTTCGCTGGAGGAGTTAAGTGCAGCCAATAAAATAATTTAAATATTCTCTATGCTGTAAATTTGATTGTGCAGGCAATGCGAATGAAGCGGAGCGACGCACCAACCGTCAGACTGTAACATAGTAACATAACATAGTGATCTCGGCGCTGCAGTATAGGCCTGATGTGGCCTGTCGCCGATTCTTTTCCTTTTCGTGCCTTGTTCATAGAAGATCTAAAATCGTGTCCTTTGACCGGATATTTTCCAGACTGACAATAGTTTAAATAGCTACTCGACTTCCACCAGGTTCGATATGGTGCTAGGCATTTCAAATCTGAACATATATTTTTCCATCGCATTATCTAGTCTGTTCTTGAACGCGTTCATACTTAGAGCGCCAACTATGTATATCATCGGGGAGGTGGTTCCACATGTCGGTGATTCGAAGCGAGAAGAAATTTTGTCGCGTGGAGAAGTTGCAGCGCAGTTTTTTTAGTTTATAGCTGCGACCCCTGGTGTTGGTTCTTGTTTCAAATTCTAGTAATCCTTCTGGGACCTTGTACAAACCATGAGTATACTTGTATACTTCAATGAGGTCCCCACGCAGACGTCGATAACTGAGGCTTGGAAGCTTCATAATCTTTAATCTTTCTTCATAGGACTTGCCTTTCAAGCCTGGAATTATCCTTGTTGCACGTCTTTGAACATTCTCTATTAAATTTCTGTCCTTTTCAAATCTCGGTGACCACACAACGTTTCCAAACTCTAGACTCGGGCGTACGACGGCAACAAACAACTGCTTCATCGTTTCTGCATCTAGGAACTCGTATGAGCGTTTGATTAATCCAAGAAGTTTGTTGGATGTGTTAGCTTGCGTTTCAACATGCTTAGAAAATTTCAGCTCCTTGTCGACATAAACTCCGAGATCTTTTTCCACACTAGACTTTTCAATCATTACTCTCTCGTTGCAACCATGTCTTCTCATACTGTAATCTTGCTGTTTATTGTTCTTCCCGAGGTGAAGTACTTTACACTTGTCAGCATTAAACCGTAGCTGCCACGTATCAGCCCAGTTAACTAAGCTGTCAAGATCATCTTGAAATTGCTCTTTATTTGACGCATCCTTCACAGAATTATAAACTTTTGTGTCGTCAGCATACATGGAGCACACGCTGGACACTACTTCTGGCAGATCATTTATAAAAGCAACGAACAAAATAGGCCCCAGGACGCTTCCTTGCGGCACGCCACTGCGCACGGATGCCCAGTCTGACACGGTTCCGTTAATACTGACACGTTGTCGTCTACCTACTAGAAATTATCTTCTCTCTACCTCATCATCTCACTCCCTAGACGCGTCCCAAGTTGCGAAGATATTAATTCCAAATGTAATGAATGCGAGCACAAAGAATTTGTCTCATGCGGCGCAAAGCTCCAAATGCTTTGTTTCGTGCAAAGCCTGAACATTTTATTGATGGGAACCATGCCGAGCGGAAACAATGGGAACAATACAACCAAGTGGAGTGAAGCATTAGTGCAGGGACAGCTGCGGGCTCAAAAATATATTAGTTTGCGCTCATAATCTGCCGAGTGTTCAGTAACCTTACTGTACAGTCAGTGTGTACAATATATAAAGTCGTAAATTAAATAATTAAGCAATAAAAAAGTAAAATGGTAGTACGGAAAATAAATGTATTTGTTGCAATAGTAGGCACTCTCGTGGGAACCCTTCATGCCGTCCTGGTAACAGTTGCCTTGACTACCAACAGAGGTGAAGCTTCAAGGCAGGATATTTCCTTGCAATCAATACCACGTCGACGCTTAGGCCACGAATTTGGCCTGAAATTCCTTAGCGCCTTGACGGTAGCATCCTTTTAACCCATTACATTCGCCTAAACGAAACATCAAATAATAAGTACGAACATCGCAATTACACATACGTCGCGGCAAGTTTGCTTAGAGATTTTCTTCCACTAAGCAACAATCGCGGACCGAGTTGCAACAAACGTCCATTACATCCTGAGTTTTATTTGTTACATGGCGAATTATTCTAAACGCAGGAGGAGCTTAGCGCCCCCTCATGGGCTCGGAGGGAGGGGGGGAGATGCTGTATGAGGTGTCTCATGAAGATATTTAGTGAATATGAGAATAAATCAATATTATGGATACATATTTTGTCATTTTATACTTTTACAAAGATATAAATATTTATTTCGAATAACTTCACCGAGATAATGGCACTATGCTTGCAGCGCACGACTGTTAGGTTTGAACGGTTAGTGTTAGACGAGGTCAGGGGGAGGAGAATTTGTTTGGGATAGTCTCCGCTAGAATTGAACAATAGAAAATTATCATTGTGAGGGGTAACTACTTGATCTTGTTCACATGTAAGGTACTCTAATATAACCTTATTATACCTATTAATTATTGTTCTTTTTTCCGTAATTCTTAAGATATACTGCATTATTCATACATCATATGATAGATAGAATAGAAAATAATATGTTAGCTAAAATAAAAGATATATTCGGAGTCTCGGTTCTCATGACTGGGCTTGTATCTCGCATGACTTCCACTTCTTGTTAACGTAAATGCGTTTCTCTTCACTGAATATGAATTAGCATAGACTCTCATAACCCTCTACCGCCGTATGTCACTCTCCGGGAACATAACTTTCAACTTAAATTATACGTAAACTATTGAGTGTAGCAACCTGAGGACGTTTGTACGCAACAGAGAA
>NW_025945259.1:0-33576 GCF_000764305.2 Hyalella azteca | reverse complement strand
TATTTTGGTCGATGATAGTTGAAGGACGATTTTCCGTGAAACGGTTGGTGATATGCTTTAACAAGCTGAAATTCACTTAATGGTGCAAATCCCATATCCAATCAATTTAAAGATCATTACAACGTGAATATTTAATCATTACAGATTTCGACTTCATAAACTTCAAGGAGTCGTCGGACGATACTGGCTACACCTTCTCGTTTGACGAGTCCTGCTTGTGCAAAGATCGCGCCACTTACACCCTCACAATCAACGACGAAACCATTGATGTAAACTACGGCCAAATAGAGCACCTCACCAAGACATTCACGGAGTGCGTTTCTGTCGTGACGTTCACACTTCGCCGTTATGTGGAGAGCGTTGAGTTCGGAGAAACGGAAACCATAACTGACTTTGCCCCTCAAAGTGAGAGTGATCAGAATTCTTGATATACAAAAGCTTTATTGATATAAATAGTTTCCAAGAATCCTTAATTTGAGCACTTAAATGCCCGAAATTTTTCGTCTAACTTGTTACCGCACTAGAAGTCTTGTATCAGTGAAATAGCTCCCTGTAATTTAACCCTGAATCTTTTTTCAGCGGTTTGATGTAGTGTGTTCGTTCACAGACTTCAACTTCCACGATTTCAAAGAAACTTCGGATGACACGGGCTATAATTACTACTTCGATGACGATGGCCTGTGCACTAGCTTGGCCAATTACGAACTTTCCATCAACGCCGACACCTTTGATGTGACGCGCGCCCAGAATGGCTTCAGGTCGCACACCTTCGCGCAGTGCGAAGAAAACGTCCAATTTACGCTTCGCCGCTACGTTAACGAGAGGCTCATCGGGAATCCTTTTGAATTCACTGATTTCGCTCCGAGAAGTAATTCATAGAGACTTCTAAAACTAAATGCTGGCGGAATGCACACGCATTACAAAGCTTTGTCAGCCTCTTGATTTTAGTTTATACCTAATTTATTGTATCGTTATAATGAAAATATTTCAGACCTGAAAATTTTTCAATCGTATGTAGGATGTTTTTCATTATCTATTTTCGTTTGCTCTTTTCACACTGCATTCATCCACGCTCCAAGCCTCATCGAAAAATTGTTTTTCAAATACTAGATCATTTTTCGGATTCATATTTTTTGCAGGGTTAATGGCCATATCTAATGATCTAATGAATTTTCCCGCTCTTTTAGCAAATGGTTGTGATGCAGTCGTTGCCAAAACTTTTGTCGCAAGTGTCATTTTTAGATTATTCAATTATGAAGTTTAAACTAAATCTTTAAATGTCAAAGATTTATTTTTTAATTCGAATACAAATATAACATTAACAAAGGACGAAATCCCGCGCGACAAATTCGAAATATGGCAAATTTCCCCAATGTATCAATATTTGCAGTGTACGAAGAACCCCTTACGAAGAACCCCTTAGTACGAAGAACCTCTTCTTGGTAATCTTGGTACTTGTTTGGGACATAGCAGTCCCAGGCCACGATGGATCGCCGCCTCTGAATGTCGTTCATCAGCTCTCATTTAGGCCACATGATGCACGATGCTGTTGCTTGCTTCTCGCCGCTGGTAGTGTTACAGGGGAGGTCGATCTGGGACTGTGCCCAGGAAAACGTCCAGTTGTCTCTTGAAGGTTTCCAGGGTGAACTCCCACTCTCTTAGATCTTTTGGTAGGACGTTGAACAGCCTTGGCCCTGCCACGGAAAGTGATCCTTCCCGCAGGGATTGACATCTGACTGCGGATCTGTTACGTAATGGGGGATCTTGCACAGTCTCCCCCTTCTCTCGTTGCGATATGTCTCAATCCTGAAGGTCTCGCTCTCGAAGTTTGGCACCATTCCGGTTATCATTTCCATGTGTACAGAATGACATGCCTCTCCCGTCTCCTCTGCAGTGAGTACAGACCCTGGCGCCCCAACCTCTCCCAGTAGTTCAACTCTTCCATCCCTCTGATCCTGGAAGTGAAGGTTCGCTAGACACCTTCCAGTTGACGCACTGCGCCGAGTGTGAACGGGGTCCAGAGCTGGCAGCAGTATTCTAGAATTGGTATTACAAGAGCTCTAAAGAGCGTGATCATCGGTTCCGCTTCTCTTGTTCTGAACGTCCGCCAGATCCACCCCATCTGTCGCCTACCTTTTGCGGTTATTGCCGTTACGTGATNACAGGTATAAGTTTGGCCATCGTATGTGTGGTAGTTAAAATCTCCCGCAATAACAATATTTGGGAAGGTTCACCTAAGCTGGCCACCTCTGTTTCTATTCTATCGAGAGTTTCATTGAATTTTAAGGCGGGCATTCAGGCGGTCGGTATACGATAGCTATGCACAGATGGAGATGGGGGATGTACAGTATAACATGTTGCACATATCCATTGGAGCCTAAATGCAAGGGAACTGTTTTTGCCGTGAGGAAGTTTCTGAGGTAGACTATAACGCCTCCTTTTCTTCTCCCTTCTTTTCGATCTGCTCGGTAATGTTGAAAGCCTTTCATCTCGATTTCTCCATCTTGGATATCTTCTCTTAGGTGTGACTCGGTTAAGGCAAGCATGATTATTCCTTCTGTCTCAGCAATTTCTTCAATGACACCGATCTTGTGGCGTTGGTCTTTAGCTGAGTCTTAACTGAACTGTTCATCCACTGGGACTTTTTGACTCCTCCAAGCGTAATCTTGGGTACACAGGCATCAACTGCAGACATAACCGTGTCTTTGAGAAACGACCAAGAATCAGCCACATTCATGTCCTTAATACAGTCCGAAATATTCGCCGCATTCGCCGTTTGACGAAGTTTATCATAGTCGCCTTTCGCAAAGTTCAAACGTTCACGCTTCCGAAGCGTCTTTTCTGCACAACACTTAATATTGAAAACAATGATAGGTGGTGGCTTTTCCCCAACTGAGCCTCGTGGCAAAGCTCATCTATCATTGATTCTTCGCTAGTAAATACAAGATCTAGAATATTTGGGGTCAGTTTACCCCTAAAATGGGTTGGCTTGGTGATGTTCTGGATTAAAAATAAGTCTCGCACAGACTCCAAGAACAAGTCTTTGAGAAGATTCATCTGCCCAGTCTATTTCTGGATGGTCAAAGTCACCAACGATCAACGTATGCGACCTGCTGAATGACATGCTCGGTAAAAGGCAATTTAGTACTTTATTGTTGTTATCAGAAGGGCTGCAAGGTGATCTGTAAATGACCCCTATGAGAAGGCTATCTTTGCCTTTTAGAGTAACTTCGCACCACACAGATTCTCTAGCTGATTGATGCTCTGCAGATGACTTAACTTGCTGGGCCCCATAAGAGGTTCTAACCCACAGAGCTACATCTCTACTGTACTGCTCTTCATTCAAGTTATGAAAACAATCAAAACCTGGCAGCTGAAATTCAACAAGTACAATTATCCCCCGTGATTTTTAGGGAGTGTTTCTGTAATACAAATAATGTCAATACACTCGTTTGCGATCACAGGTAACAGTTCACTTTTCTTGTTCAAAACGGAATCCGAGTTCGTGTAAAAACATTTTAAAACTTTTTGTGCACTTTCACTTTGATGTATTCGGTTACTCCCTACATTATTTACAGGCCTTAATCTACGGACATCATTCCTACTAATTACCTGTCCTCAATCTCCTCTGACTGTCCGTGAGCAGCCTGTGTTGTCTTGGCAGCTTGGAAGTGATTGACCTGATTTTCCGTGCCTTTCCGCCTGATTCTTTCCTGCCACTTCTTGCGAAAAACCGCTCTTTCTAAGGGGATGGAATCTTTCTTTACAAAACTGTCTTGTAATCAGCGGATTCTCCAAGCTTTCTCGCTGTTTTCAGCACGCTCCAGACCTGAGCAGAATCCTTTACAGTCACCAGCAGAGGTCTGAAGGAGTTGGCAGCAGCATCCTTCGAGCGTAGCCTCATGCAAGATATAACATCAATCGATGTGTCGAGTACCTTGCTGCATCAATCTACAACAAATGCCGTGTCATCCATCACTCGGTCCTTCGCATCAGATGCGTTACTTTCAGGAATCCCAAACCAGACCAGGTTGGCCTTCCTACGTTATCTATCAAGCAATTCACGTGGGCTTTCACTAGCGACTTCAGATAAATCAGCTGTCTTGTTCTTTACATCCATTTCTTCCGTATTTTTCAACTTAGCCTTCACTTCAGTCAGCTCATTGCATAGCGAGCTCAGTTGTCACTCAGCATCACAAAGTAAACCCATTTTAGAGGAAATCAGACTCCAAATACTATAGACCTAGTGTTTACTAGTGAAGAATCAATGGTAGAAGAGCTTCGCCACGAGGCTCCGTTGGGCAAAAGTCATCACCAGTCATTGTTTTTCAGTAATAAGTGCTATACAGAAAAGTCGCTTCGGAAGCGTGAACGTTTCAACTTTGCGAAAGGCGACTATGTTAAACTTCGTGAATCAGTGAGTGCAGCGAACATTTCGGACTGTATTATGAACATGAATGTGGCGGAGTCGTGGTCATTCATCAAGAACATGGCTGTCTGCAGTTGATGCGTGCGTACCTAAGATAAAGCTAGGTGGAGTCAGAAAAACATAGTGGATGAACAATACGGTTAAAGCTAAGCTAAAGGCAAAGAAGGAAGCCTACAAGCGTTATTTACGAACTCGTAGCGATGCTGAGTATAACCTGTATGCAGGAGCTCGAAATCAAGCTAAAAACGCTTGTCGCACCGCTGTCAACAATTTTGAAAAAGACGTTGCCAAAAACACGAAAAGGAACCCGAAAGCCTTCTTATTGTATTCTAGTTCGAAGTGTAAGACAAGGGACGGTATTGCTGATTTGAATGTAAATCAACGGAAGATATCTTCTGACGAGGTATCAGACTGGGTAACTGTGCGCAGTGGCGTATACCGCAAGGAAGCGTTCTTGGGCCTGTTTTGTTAGTCGCTTCTATAAACGATCTACCAGAAGTAGTGTCAAGCGTGTGCTCCATGTATGCCGATGACACAAAAGTGTATAATACAGTTAAGGATGCGTCAAATAAAATGTAACTGCAAAATGATCTTGATAGTTTAGTTGACTGGGCTGATGCATGGCAGCTGCGTGTCAATGCTGAAAAGTGTAAAGTACTTCACGTCGGCAAGAACAATGAACAGCAAGCTTACAGCATGAGAAGACACGGTTGCAACGAGAGGGTTATGATTGAGAATTCTAGCGTAGAAAAAGATCTTGGAGTTTGGGTCGACAAGGAGCTAAAATTTTCTAGGTATAATCCAATAAACTGCTTGGGCTGATCAGACGCTCCTACGAGTACCTAGATATGGAAATGATGAAGCTGTTGTTCACCTCTGTCGTGCACCCGAACCTAGAGTTTGGAAACGTTGTGTGGTCACCAAGACTTGAAAAGGACAGAAATTTAGTTGAGAGTGTTCAAAGA
The DNA here is from genome assembly GCF_000764305.2 of Hyalella azteca. Classification (NCBI taxonomy): domain Eukaryota; kingdom Metazoa; phylum Arthropoda; class Malacostraca; order Amphipoda; family Hyalellidae; genus Hyalella; species Hyalella azteca. The sequence goes on along the minus strand of NW_025945259.1, from coordinate 28,182 downwards.
CGTGCAACAAGGTTAATTCCAGGCTTAAAGGGCAAGTCTTATGAAGAAAGATTGAAGATTATGAAGCTTCCCAGTCTCCGTCATCGTCGCCTTCGTGGTGACCTCATTGAAGTATACAAGTATGCTCATGGGTTGTCCAAAGTCCCAGAAGGATTACTAGAATTTGAAACAAGAACCAACACCAGGGGCCACAGCTATAAACTAAAAAAACTGCGGTGCAACTTATCCACGCGACAACATTTTTTCTCGCTTCGAGTCATCGACATGTGGAACAGCCTCCATGAAGATATTGTTGACACTCCGAGTATGAACGCGTTCCAGAACAGACTAGACAAGGCCATGCAGGAGCATATGTTTAGTCCTAAAATGCCTCGTATCCTATGGAACAACTGAAATCTAGAAGCGATTTTAAATCTACTGTCCGTTGAAAAGATTTGATCAAAAGACCAGTCTAGCCAAGAAAAGTACAAGAATCGGCCACAGGCCTATCCAGGCCTATTCTTCAATGCCGAAGATACTATCCTATAATAGAGTTCCATTCATGCAAAACCAAGCCCTGTAAGTCCTTTGTAGAAGTTGGCTTGTGTTTAACCTCTTGTTTTTACCCTCTGTTTGAGAATGGCTCATAAATTTGTGGTAGTGTTCAAATCTGGAGAATTTCCGGGTCATGCTGTCAACGAGTGCACTCGCCTGCTGGACAAAAGGGAACCAGTGGATGCATTGTACCTCGATTTTGCCATGGCATTTGACAGTGTTCCGCATGAGCGGCTGTTACGTAAAGTGAAGTCTTTGGTAATTGAGGGAAACGTACTCTAATGGATCAGACATTTTCTAGTAGGTAACGACAACGCGTGTCAGTATTGACGAGCCGTGTCAGACTGAGCATCAGTGCGCAGTGGCGTGCCACAAGGAAGCGTTCTTGGGCCTATTTTGTTCGTTGCTTTTACAAACGATCTGCCAGAAGCAGTGTCCAGCGTGTGCTCCATGTTTGCAGACGACACAAAAGTTTATAATTCAGTGAAGAATGCGTCAAATTGTGCGCAATTGCAAGATGATCTTGACGGCTTAGTTAACTGGGCTGATACGTGGCAGCTGCGGTTTAATGCTGACAAGTGTAAAGTACTTCACCTCGGGAAGAACAATGAACAGCAAGATTACAGTATGAGAAGACATGGTTGCAACGAGAGAGTAATGATTGAAAAGTCTAGTGTGGACAAAGATCTCGGAGTTTATGTTTCTCTTCAGGAGCGTACGGCGTGATTTCGAGCAGTTTCGGGTACACGCTACTATCCCCGTCTCCAACAAAGTAACTGTACTTCATGCCATGGGTTTCTAGACTCGCAGAAAATCCTTCCGCGAGAATGTCGGCTTCCATTGATGACGGGCTGTCATGCCAATTTAGACTGCAGGCATGGTCTTTCGGAATTTTTTTTACGCTTAGCATACGCACAGACTGCGCAAAAGCGATTGCGTACGCCCACGAATAGAATTTTAGCCGAGCGATAGCCAACTATTGCTGCAACTCCCGAGGGAGCTGAGTAATTAGGCTCTTACGATCGCTTAGACCAGGCACCATCTGCAGTAACTAATATCTTAGGGACCCAATTTGCATCTACATTATTTTCTCGAATGGCCAAATTTTTTTCTTCTTGAGCCGCAACTTGCATGCTTTCCAAAGATGTTTCTATCCATTTGTCACTGACACGTTGCTCATATTTATGATATGTGTTTTGAGTGACGAAAGGAACGCTGAGTGATCCCGAAAATTCTGAAGCTTGCGACCTTCCGATGCCTATAGCTAGAGCACCTGACACTGCTGAATAATTTGATGAATGCACTCCTTCCTCAGGACTTTCTTCTTCAGTTCGGACACACATTTTTAATTTGCACATGCTACACTTGAATTCAAAAGTTGCGTAAAGCCCTCGTCGGACCTCTCTTACAAAAATGAAATTGTAAAATGAATACATGTTTGTATTATGCAACGTAATTTTACACACATCAGTAAAAAGATTTTTGACATCGAAGAGCCTCCTACCACTTAATGGTTGCAACGCATTTTGGAACACTCGTAGAATATCACTGTTATAGCTAGGCACGCCACTGCTATTGGGTGGCTGAGCATTCTGCACGCTCTACTCTTCACTGCTGTTGGGTGGCTCAGCGTTCTGCTCGCTCGATTCCTCACTGCTATTAGGTGGTATAGCATTTTGCACGCTGTACTCTTCACTGCTATTACATGGCTCAGCGTTGCACGCTCAACTTTTCACTGTTATTAGGTGGCTCAGCATTTTACACGCTGGACTCTTCACTGCTGTGAGATGTCTCAACATTCTGCACGCTCGATTTCTCTGACTTTTCTATTACTAAATCACTCGTCTTAATCGTTTGTAAAATTCACTTTTGGAGTTGTATTGTTGACGACATTCTCGACTGGAGCAGATGCTTGTAGAACCTTCAGTAGATTTTGTTGTTGTTTTCTGCGGAGCAAACAACATCGATATAACATTGAAGCTATATATAAACATGGGCTGTACTTCATCGCAATAATTGGCATTCACCATAGACATTATTAAAGGTTACTACAGTATAGCAAATAAAGGAACTTTCAACTTCTATTTTAGAGACCTCTGACTGATGAGATTCAAATCTTGCTATATCCATGATAAGTAACGACTGTAATAAATCTTACCTCCATCTTTTCAACTGGAGACCTTTATTGATTCGTGCTGATGAAAGGCACAATTTTTCCGATTTCTTGTGAGAGAAGCGCATTTTGTCGCCAGCATTCTAGCACACGAACTAACAATGGAAGGCAGTAATTCAAACGTGCCAGGAGGGTAAGGGGGTAAGGAGAGTAAGGAGGCTGTCCCTCTACCCCCTGGGAAGAGGGTAGGCGATCGACTATGCCGCTTCACGTGAGCTGATTTATGACCGCTAAGGAAAGTTTCGCGACAACGTACGACACTTTGACATGCTCGGGGTCAGGTCCCAAAGAAAATGGGAATCTACGATTCAGGAGTGATGAAAAAGTATTTTGTTAGGTAATTTCTACAAAATAGAGGGTGATTCAAATATAACTTTAATACCGATCAATAGAGAATAAATATCACTACTTAATCACGTCTCAAAAACTTAGGTAAGTCGCATCTCTCGCAAGTATCGATGTGGAACATTTTACTCGCAAGAACATCGATGTGGAACATTTTACTCTATCATAACTGATGTTATAAAAAATTTACATATATTTTGTAACTGTCATAAAATTGTAAATAAATATCTGAATGAGCATGAAAAATTTCAGATTGATATTTCATTTACGAGCGGAGTTATAATGACTATACGTAGTGATAGATTCTCATAGGGATTAAACCAAGCCCGCCTGAGGGCTCGCGGCTCTCAAGCAGGGCCTTAAACGTTCCGTGCATGATGGTGCTCCATGGGGCCGGGATAAATAGTTAAAAGAGTGGCGATGATTGCGTACAGTGGATATTAACGAAGTAATTGTGCAGAATATTTCATGTAGAACTGCAGGTTTGCGTTTTTCGGTCCACCGCACATCTGGAGGATTCGTTCTATGCCTAGGCGTGTGGTTGGTCCTATCCGGTCTATTTCCAGGTAGTCACTCATTATTTTTTAGAAGTGATGATATTATCCTGATGTTTGCATTTGTTAAAAAATGAACACGGACCAAAAAATCAATTAGAGGACCCTTGACCCCCGTTCAATTTAGAGGAATTTGAGAAGAACAAGGGAATTTTGTGGATTCTCAGCTCTTCTCTTGTCAATCATCAGAAGGGTAAATTTGGAAATGAAATGCTGTCTCTGATCTTTCCTTCTATGATAGTTTGCCATTCCTGTCTAATAAATCTTGTACGTTCCAGAAACTAGAAAATTCATCAGATATACAGGTTATCTTTGGAGCTAAGCATGGGGTGCACGATGAAGTGTTTATGGGGAGGCCTGCTGGTGGCGGCGCTCCTGGTAACCGCTGAAAACCTGGTGGGTGTTATTTAATTTTTATGCAACCAAAAATATAAAAAATTAAAGTGGTGAAGACATACTTGCAAAGTAAGACATGCTTCTAAGCCAAAATTTAGGAAAATGTTTTCGTCTAAATTTAAGTCATTTATCGAAAATTTCACCGGATGGAGTGCAGCCAGTTATAAATTTTAATATATAATTTAATAAATAATGTACACATTTCATTGGTTGATATTATTTCAAAGACTGCAAATTGAATGACAATAATCTGCTATACATGAATAAATGGCATGTTTGATCCCGCAATACAGATACGTATTCATCCTGGTGAGGATTAATCTTTCGGGAGTTAATTTTCTTGAAAGTAAATGAAAAAGAATGTATTAATCATGTTAATCTTGATCAATTCTCACAAAGCCACAAGTTATTTATGATATTTGGAGTGTCGCAATATACGGCATGAGTACACAGTTCTTTTTTCTATAAACTAATTTGTTCAACGCAGGTAACGCTTGAACGTAAACTATTGAAATCCCCGATAACAAGTCTGATGTTGATTAACAATTCTGATGTTGAGAAACAAGTCTGATGATATCATGTGATATTCCCTCAGGTCGGGCCCGTCAAGCAGAACTACGCCAAAGTGAGTACAGGGGCGGCTGTGATTAATAATTGGACTCAAGAATGAGCTGTTACGATTGCAAGTGGAATTCAAATGGAATAAACTAATTTTTAATAGGCGTATCATATTTTAATATTGTCTTCTGGAAAAATTAACTTTTTAGTACAAAAAATACGCTTCATTCCCCAAAATTCCGAATGTACAAACTCGATGAAATAATAATTTTTCATTTCAGATTCGTGTATCCCGTTACCCGAATACTTTCACCAGCGACTGTATCAAGATGGACGTCAATGTGGAGTTTTCCAAGTACACCACGCGAAGGACGAACAAAACCTACACGCGGCAACTTGTCTCCGTCGACTACATGACTTGCTTCCTGAAGGTGCGCGGGACCAACCTGGGCCAGCTCAAGTTTGCTGACTGCGCTGACGCTTCGGCAGCCCAAGGTAAAATGTGCACGAAGTGATTTACGACAAAAACTAAATCAGTTTGCAATGATGATTATGATTATTCAGGAGTTAGGCCGGAGGAGTGATGAGCCCGCAATTTCCGACAATAAATTTGGATCCAAATGATGATTAGTTAGTACTAGAGCTGCAATTGTGTGACTTGAAAAGTGGTACTTATACTTTAATTAGACTGGTGTGCTGGAAGTTTTTACCTTTATCACATTTAATATATTTCTCTATGTTCCTATTTACCTGACAGGGTTCGCATCGTTCAGCCTGCAGAGGGACTCGTGTTTCGCCATGAACGGCACTCCGGCTGCCATGTTCGTTGGTTGCAGCGGCAATCTGGAAACAGTTTACGTCAACACAGGCGAAAAATTTCTACCAGGTAATGAATACATTTGGTATGGATTTTAATTAAACACATAATGAATAAATGTGAATAATTATTAATATGTTTTTCAGTAATTATCATGTATTTCAAACGGAGTCACTTATTGTACGTAAAATGACTGAATAATTGCGAGTAAATAACATAATGAAAATGATTCATATGGATGCACTCGTAATCTACATTCGCAACCTGACCTTCGTATAAATGCCATAATTTCAATTAATTCGGAATTTTAGCAACAATTTCTGATTCGATCCTAACTATCAACCATAACGCAATTGGTTTCAACATATCAAGTTTCTTGATTATAATTATAAGTGATTAATTTTCTTGATTAAAAAACATTGTCCATGATTTTGAATTGGATTAAAAGTAGTAGAGCTGCCGTTCAGTGCACGTATAATGTTACGACAAGAAAGTGAGAAAAACCTTCGTAATCTTTGCAATTAAAATCTATTTTTATTTCTGTTAACAGAATTCCATTTTGAGAACTTTACTGAGGACAGCGACGTGGCGGGGTTGACGGTGAAGTATGAGGATGTGGGCGAGTGTGCAGACTTGACGACATACGAGCTGACTTTCCTGGACCAAACGGTAGCAGTGACACGAGCAACTGCCAACAGGATAGCTTACGCCTTCACACAGTGCGTAGACGTGACATTCACTCTGGTTCGCTACCTGGGCGGCTTGGAAATTGAAAATAGATCTGTTACGCAAGACTTCGCTCCGAAAGGTACTTATTTCGATCAGTTTGTGTCAATCTAACACTTTGGTTAAAAGCACAATAGAAGAGAAAGAAATTACAAGGTTAGGAAGCAATCGTGTGTATTTACGCTTCGCCGCTACGTTAACGGGAGGCTCATTGGGGATCCCTTTGAATTCACTGACTTCGCTCCGAGAAGTAATTAATAGAGATTATGTAAAACTAAATGCTTGCGGAATAACAATGCATTACAAAGCATTGTCAGCCTCTGGTATTAGTTTATACCTAATTTATTGTATCGTTATAACGAAAATATTTCAAAGCTCAAAATTTTTCGATCGTATGTTGGATGTTTTTCATAATATATTTTTCCGTTAGCTCTTTTCACACAGTTTTTCATAATATATTTTTCCTCTAGCTCTTTTCACACAGCATTCATCCAAGCTTCAAGCCTTATCAAGGAATTGTTTTTCAAATACTAGCTCATTTTTTGGATTCATGTTTTTTGCATGTTTAATTGCAAAATCTAATGAATTTGCCCTCTTTTCTAGTGAATTTTTGTAATACAGTCGTGGCCAAAACTTCTGTCACAAGTGGCATTTTTTGGATTTTCAATTAAGAGATTTAACATAAAATCAGGAAATGTCGAAGATTTATTTTTCAACTTGAATACAAAAATAACTTTAACAAGGACGAAATCCCACACGGTAAATTCTAAATCTAGCAAATTTCCCCAAGGTATCAATATTTTCAGTGCTGACCCTTATTACGAAGAACCTCTTCAATTTTCTTAGGCATAATAGAAACCAAATTCTACCTCTTAATTGTGCTTTCCTTCTGTTCGAGAATGACTCATAAATTTGTGAAAGGGGTCAAATCTGGAGAATTTCCGGGTCATGGTGTCACTTCCTCAATGCGTCATGGTGTCAAGATCTTCAAGACGCTTTTTTATATTTGATAGCACCAGCTCTATGACAAGAAGGTCCATCGTTCTGGAAAATTAAATTTTGGTCACGAAACAGACTGTCAATTGAAGGAATTAACTCTTGGGTCAGTATTTTTCGTACCAAACTACATTCATTGCCGTGTTTGTGGGAAGGATATCAAATGCTCCTGCCCCCTGAAGTGAGAAGCAGCCCCAAACACATACACTTGACTGTTCCTGGATGCTTCACAGTGGGCGTAAGATATTCTAGCTTGAAGCGCTCACCTGGTCCTCCTCCTGACAGGACTTTACCAGAAGGGCTAAACAAAAAAAAACATAAATGAGAGGCTTGCTTTTCAGCAGAAAGTACAGGAAATGGCCTGCTGAACAGTGGGTCAGAGTGAGATTCTCAGATGGAGCCCCATTCAGGTTGTTTGGCCCTTCTGACCAAGTCCTAGTCAGGAGGAGGACATTGTAGCACTTCATGCCGGAATTATTGCGCCCACGGTGAAGCATCCAGGAACTGTCATGCAATATCCATGTTTGGGGCTGCTTCTCAGTTCAGGGAACAGAAGCACTTCATCTCCTTCCCACAAGCAAGGCAATGAATGAAATTTGATACGAACAATTCTAATCGATGAGTTTTTTCCCTTAATTGACAGTCAGTTGCCTGACCAAAATTGCTTTTCCACAACGATGGAGCTTCTTGTCATAGAGTCAGTGCTATCATAATGCTTCTTAAAGAATTGACACCATGACCCGGAAGTTGTCCAGATTTGCAACGCAATTCACCCCCTATCAAAAATTTCTGAGCCATTCTCGAACAGATGGCAAGCACAAGAGGCAAACACAAGCCAACATCTACCAAGGACATGCAGGACTTGGTTTTGCATGAATGAAACTCTATTGATAAAATAATCATTCAGAATTTGGTTTCTATCATGCCTAAGAGAATAGAAGTGGTTCTTCGTAAAAAGGGTCAGCACTGCAAATATTGATACCTTGGGAAAATTTGCCATAATTAGAATTTATCGTTTGGGATTTCGTTCTTGTTAATATTTGCTTTTTGTTCAAGTTAATAATGAATATTTGTCGTTTTCTGATTGCATTTAGATCTCATAATTGAATAATTCAAAAAATATAACTCACGACAGAGGTTTTGACCACGACTGTAGAGGAATAATGAGCGTTGCATGGAAAACAACGCTTCTGCCTCGCAAGCATTCAATGTCTGTTCTACAACCAAGGATCAACGCCGTCTCTGATATGTGTTCAGTTTTAGAGATTTGGAACCTTGCCAACTGTATTCGATTAATCTATTAGAGAGGGAACTAAATTGTTTATGCGGAAACTCCATATTAATTTAGAACGAACTATAGCAACATTTCATTTCAGGTTTCCAGTTCGAAGATTTCGCAATCACATCAAGTGATACGACTGGAATATATTACTACTTCGAAGAAACTGGGTTATGCAAGAGTCATGCATCTTATAAACTCACCATTAACGATGAAATTATTGACGCGGTTGCTGACGTCCAAACTTTCAAGGCTATGACCATCACCACGTGCATGGACGTGGACTACGAACTCGTTCGATACGTCGAAGGGGCACCGTATGGAGACGAAGTCCAACTCTCAAGTTTCGTCCCCCAAAGTACGACACGTTGCCTGTGAATCGATGCCCATGATCTCTGTATTCTTACTAAGCTTATTTAATCATTGTGCAGAATTTGCGTTTTGGAATCAAGTATTGAAAACGATGTGCATCTGTGAGCATTTATCTGCCTAAAGGTGATGGCTTGAAGAGCCAAGAGCTTAAATCCTATATATTTTAATTCAATACGCGGCATTTAATTTTTTATAGAGTCACCTCTTAACTCTCTGCTTGTACTATGAATAAAAGTTCATATCATTCTATATATAAGATCTTTGGCAAACTTTTTCAATTGATTGAACGTCAATATCACTTAAATCCTTCCATTTGTTTGAGTGATTCCATAATCGCAATCATCAAGCGTTCTTGAAACAGCTATATAAATTTGCAAGTAGCGGCCTCATTACAAGTTGCTCGTACAAAAACTACTCGCGAAAATACCAAGAATATTTTTATCCCAGATTTCGACTTCATGAACTTCATGACGTCGTCGGACAATACTGGCTACACCTACTCATTTGACGAGTCCTGCTTGTGCAAAGATCGCGCCACTTACACCCTCACAATCAACGACGAAACGATTGATGTAAACTACGGCGAAACAGGGCACATCGCCAAGACGTTCACAGCGTGCATTCCTGTCGTGACGTTCACACTGCGCCGTTACGTGGAGGGCGTTGAGTTCGGAGAAACGGAAATCATAACTGACTTTGCCCCTCAAAGTGAGAGTGATCAGAATTTACAGCAAGCAGATGTACAATCTGTTATAGAACAAGTTACAACATTATGATCTAAAATTGAAATATGGAAGATTTCTGTATTTGCTTCGAAAAACTCGCTGATGAAAAATTAATGTAATTCAAAAAATTATGACGCTACACTTAATATTTTTTGTAATGGTTTGATGTAATGTGTTTGTTGGCAGATTTCAATTTCCGCGATTTCGAAGAATCATCGGGCAACACGGGCTATAATTACTACTTCGATGACGATGGCCTGTGCACTAGCTTGACCAATTACGAACTTTCCATCAACACCGACACCTTTGATGTGACGCGCGCCCAAAACGGCTTCAGGTCGCACACCTTCACGCAGTGCGAAGAAAACGTCCAATTTACGCTTCGCCGCTACGTTAACGGGAGGCTCATTGGGGATCCCTTTGAATTCACTGACTTCGCTCCGAGAAGTAAACTTATTATGTTTGTTATGTGTAGGTGTAGCGTGGCATGATATGTTAGCATCGTAGCCTAAACATAAGGTTCCCGTATCATTTTTCCCGTGTACCCTTAACACAAATGTTTTGAGACTATACCGCTCGCTCCCTCGTAGGTATAATCAAGAGTTTCTACACCAACGGGCACCATACTGCTCGCTATGTGGAGACATTATTCTATATGTACAAATGATCATGAAATATACTTCGTTATTACATTTACAAATTTATTAAGATTTATTAAGAGGACGTCACGTAAAAATGTCAGCAATGTGCGGCTAATATTTATTATGAACATCTCCTAAAAATATATTTAAACGAAGGTAGATATTTGTGATGTTTACTTTTCGTATCGTTAGAAGAAAAATAACTCCTCTCGGCTACATAACAATACGTTTTCAGGCTAATCGAATAATTTTTCCTGCGATCGATGAAACGAACCTAAACTGGAGTTTAAAGGGGCCGGAGTCCCCTTAAACTCCTAAACTTCTGCTGTATTCAGACAAAATAATTATTCCTGTAGTCCAATTAGTAACACATTTCCTCATCCCCAGCATGAGCAGAGAGCTGAAGTAGCACTGATATGATCTTTTGCCCGGCCAAACACACGGGAAAAAGAGCATCGCTATTTAGACAAAGTTTCGCTCACATTTCTTAGTATGTGATTGATGTTGCCACGGCTCTTGACAGCCCTTGCAATGATTCAACCGAATGTGACCTCATCGTGCGGATTAATTACGCTAAACCTTTCTCCAGGTTTTTCCTTCGGGGGCAGCCTACAACTCAGCCCTGACGGGACTACCGGATTAACTTACCAGTTCACAGAAAATGGCCTATGCACGTCCCACGCCACGTACAGAATCACTATCGATGGAACAACGGTTGATGCTACAGCTGGTTCTCCTATACCTTATTCCATCAGCAACATGAATTGCCGATATTTCGACGCAGAGGTCATTCGTTATGTTGATGGAGTCGAAGATGACAATCATGTGTCCAGCTCAATTTTCCTTCCTCGAGGTAAAATTGTATGGTTAACAGTGAATGAGATTGTCATGGACCGGAAGCATTTGTCTTATGAGGCTTGTATTGTGAAATAAAACAATGGGCACGACAGCTGCAATCTATACAATGGTTAAAGGCCGATCTACCAATCTTGAATATATTTCGTTTGCGACGAGATACTGTTCATGGGAGCAGGGCCCATTTGTGTTGCCTGATTACGGCTGAATTACGGTCACGGGAATAAGACCGATTTGTGTTGCCTTGTGCCGGAGTGAAGAGTTTGTCGATAGACGCTTAAATTCCTTAACAATTTGTCAAAAAATGTATCAATTGACGTCAGATTGATCCAATTACATGCTTTTCTACCAAGAGGCTAGGAAACAAGCCTATTTGATTAATTAAATCATTCATGAATAAATTAAATCATTTGTTCATTTATTTCCTATTATTATTCTAGAATATTTACACCGTATTGTTTTCTTCCTACGTTCTTCCATGCAAATTTTCGTAATATAAAATTCTCCCTAACTCGTTTAGAAATTCATATACTAATATTATCTGTATAAATAAAGTTATTAGAAAAAATCTAGTACTGTGTTTATGTACGTATATCCGTAGCAGTTAAACCCAATGATTATATTTTATAAAAATAATCTTATACACCCGATTGCGTAAGTTTTGTTCTCTACATTCATTGCAATTCATCCGTTTATTTGAACTTGGTTCTTATCTGGAATTTTGAGTGATATCGCTCCGGTCTAGCAGAAGGAAGTATCTAATTTTTCTGAAAATTTTCCATCAGATGAGCAATTCCTGAACGCGGCAGTCACTCTTACTGAAAACGCAGTGAATGTCTTGTTCGATGAGCAAGGTATTTGTAGTGCAAGCTTCATATACGACCTAAAACTTGTACTGAACGATAACACACAATTTTTCACCGTAACTCCGGGGAACACATTTACAAGATCTGCAACATTGTGCGATACTGTGGAAGTACATATTGTTCGCAAGCTGGACTCGCAAGACTTTGGGGATAAATACGACTACACTGGAGGAAGAATTCCAGGAGGTTCGTGGTGACGCTCAGATACAGATGAACGAAAGAAGGAATGATGATTATTACCCTAAACTTGAGCTTAAGAAGGCATGCTGTTGAGGGTTCAGTGAAATATTTCTATTGGTTGTTTCAATTCATTACCATCATTAATTCATGATGGGTAAGAACAATATAGAGATGCTCAATAAGGAATTAACATTAACTGCTCTCATAAGTAAATTCTATTTAACTAATGTGGAAAGAATCTCAAGTTAGATCCATACTTGCCTTCTTTGCTCATGGTTATTTTTTTCTACTATACATTGGTTATACCTCCATCTAAATTGGTTATTTTTAAATGGTTAAATTAATATATGCTATATTCATGTTGTGGCAAGATGTGTTAAATATCTAAGTATAACGCAGGTTGGTGAATCAGTTAGTTGCTGGTTTGGGTTCTTTCTATAAATATTGGGCTATTATTTAATAGACAACCTCAGTACAATATAAATACAGTACCCATCAATATTTCGCCTACTATAAAGTACGTACGTTTATCTTCATCCCTGGAAACAATATTCTAAGAATTTTTATATTTTTTCTTTCAAAGCCCGTGTGCAGCGGTCATTCAAAGTTTACATTGTGTCTTATCAAAACTTTTTCAGAGAAGTCGTGTTCCTAGAACTTGTCTTAAACCTTTAGTAAATGATCTCTCATGTTCATAAATCATAGTTAAATTACTAAATATTCTATCTATAATATATATTACTCATGTACACCGTGAGTCGAGATGTATTAAGGTTGAGAATATATAAAGACCACAGTTTTCATTTCTTGGATGCGACATGCATACTTCAATTCAGTGTCTTAAACCAATTGAATAATTAATAGAATATGCTGCATGTACTATTACAATCTACCCTTCGTAAATAAATAGTGACATCGTGGTCTTCCTGAGGAATTTTACTATGAGTCAGATTCACAAAAAAAAAGCTACTAAAAATGAAAAGTGCGACAACCGATACGAGGTCAGCAGGGAGCGTGATAAGATGTGCCTCTCGTTGAAATGTGTTCTATATTTCAGAGCACGACTTCGATTTCTCGAGCTTCAGAGTGGATCAGCGGGAAATATCACAATGGACGTTCGCATGGAACTCATACTCCAAATGCCCCGTTTACGATCTACATCTGGAAACTAATGAAGGTGATTCTGAAAGCTGCACAAACAGTGCGGAAAGCTGCACGATGAACTGCTTGAAGCTGTACAAGGCACAAACAGTCAGCATCCACTTCACTTCTGTGGACGAAGTGACCATCAGTGGAGCCGCATCAATACCCATAAAACGTGAGTATACTCCTTGCTGTCAGTTTTCAATGCAGTTGAACTTATCTATTTCGTTAAAACGTTTCTAAACAGAATAAAAGTTGTGCATCAAAGTTATTTTATTCAATATTCAACCGTATAGACGTTACAAATAATTTAGAGATGCAATCGAAAAAATATGGCAAAATGTACATCCCCCAATATTACAATTATATGATGGAGAAGTTCATGGAAGATGTGATTCTACTTTGAGGCATGTAGAGCAAAACGCTTATTTGTCTACTGCTTTGCAAACAGCTTTCAATGATTGAGACTAACGGCAACCAATTTCTCAATTAATTGTTTGGATAAGTTTGAATGCAATGCATTTTCCGAGACTTTAAAATAACACCGCGTACTGGAGGTATTAGATAAACGTTTTGGATATTAGTTTTAACCTATAACTGTACCCATTGCTTATGTAGATAAATTTCGAACACTTTAATTTCTACTTTATGATGATATCGTGAAAGTTGGAGTTTAATTATGACATTTGGCCGGATGATGGAATCATGACAATTCAACGTTTAAGGAACCATGACAGTTGAACGGTTTATGGAATCATGGTAGTTCAACGGATGATGAAATCATGATAGTTCAACGAATGAAGGAATCATGATAGTTCAACGGATGATGGAATCATGATAGTTCAACGTATGAAGGAATCATGATAGTTCAACGGATGATGGAATCATGATATATCCAAATTCTTGATGAAAATACAGCGCTTCTGGTAAATTGTGTCACCCAAATTAATTTCATGTATTGAGTCACCGCAAAAACAACCCTGTACGAGCGGAATGTGGAGCGTACATTTTTTTCCTTAAAAACAAAACTGATTAAAAACCTTTCACATTTTTTGAACTATAACTAAATTTAGGTTTTCAAAGATAAGCAAGTAGTTTCGAGTTTTTATGAAAGTTTTAGATTATATTAAAGCAACAGCATAGGAAGAGATATTCGTCCCAAGCAAGTCATTTAAAGTAGCCTCCAGTCCTGAGCTCACTCCAAGTTCCCACTATTGATCGTATTGCCTGCAGTTCACGAGGCCGTTGGTGAATCAGTAAGTAAACGCTCGTGGATCTTCTATCAATGGCAATGCGTGAATATTGTGGCGAGGGCAGTTCTTAGTCACGAGTAATCTCTATGGCTAAAAGAATCCGTTTTTAGCTTAAAATCGAATTAGGATGAAAAAGGTGAACAGCTCTCGTTTGTGGATGAAATTAATTTTGACTTCACGATGGTACGATGAAAAAATTGTCCTTTGTCCGTAATATGTGATCACTTAATGAAAGCTGAGAATAAATACAGTTGATTCCGAAAATTTTGCACTTATTTTCCTCTTTTATATAAATACATTGTGAGCAGGGTGTTAATGACAAGATACATTTAAAATTATTTCGAAGCTTTTTATTCGCGTGGTCTGAAAAAGATGTTTAAAGCGTTGATGGGAAACAGAGAAATAACATTCAAAGTAGAACCAGTGCGTACAAACTAATACAACTTTTAGTATGATACTAAATGATACATTATTGTGATGAAACGATTGTACAGGGTTTTAAAATAATTATCAACCATGATCGGTGCGTATTTCTGAAACAACTTGCCAATTGAACAACAGGCGCCGTTTATCATTATGCGTCTAATAAGACCATTACACCATCAAATCGGATCATCAAACTATGACCATTGTTGACTCATAACCATCAAAGTAAGACCAATGAATCTTCAAAATAATGCCATTAGAAAATCAAAATAAAACCATTGGATCTTCAAAATAATACCATATTGGACCATCAAAGTAAGACTATCGGACCATCAAAATAAGACCGGTATGAAACTGATCCATGTATTATGAATTAACTTTCTTGCAACCTATAAAAAGCATAAGACAAACACTTTAACCTTTTTGAAAGCAGAATTTGGAATCTCTATAACCACTCAAGCCATCATGGACGCGAAAAGCAAAGAGAAATGAAGTGGTTCCGAAAGAAAATAAAGGAGGTTTCGTCGAGCTACTGACAAATCGTACGTTGTTCGTTGCCCCTAGGTGTGACTGCATTTGACATAATAAAAGCACAGGAAACGGAAAGAATATTGTCCAATTTCATGCTTATCTTTACATTTTCTTCACTTACTATACTGATAATTGTAGTTACCAAGCAGTTTCGACAATATGCGGTCAGGCGCACAGCCGAAGTTTAATAGTGTCTGAAGACATAGCCATTATTTAATACTAATTTGAGTCTCACCCATTAATAAAATATGCGCTTCGTCGTAGAGCCATAAATCTTGCTAATAATATTTTTTTATAAATTAACTGATGAATTTCTGATGTTTCCGAGAATTTGTTACTGAGCCCCTAGGAACACCCGTATTTTCGTCACTGTTTTATTCAGAAGAGGAATAGGTCAACTTGATGAATCATCGGCCAATTGGGTGGAGATTCTTTAAACGTCATCGGTGAAAGTGAATGAGAAAAACTGGTATAGTGATTTTCCACACTACGCAATTTTAGTAGAAACTAGATGAGAGTTGAAAATTTTCAACCAAGAACCTAACAATCGCATTCTCTCTAAACCAGCCTCTAGCATCTAACAAGCGGGCAGACCAAAGAAATACAAAGCACAGCTGTTACTCGATGGCGTACGTAACAATCGAGAAGCAGTTTTATTTTGCAAATGAAAAAATGGGATTCAATTGAACTAATCGCTAGTTTGTCATCATTTCTTCTTCACTAGCCAGATCTTTTGATAATGGTCAATTGCAAATGTTTATGAATTATTTTGATAGCGGTTTCAGCGTTTATTAGGCCGTAGGCCTGTCGCCGATTCTGAACATCACAGGACATTCACTGCATTTTGCGGTCGCGAACTCGCAACTCACTGCTTCAATTTTGCTTTGCTTAACCGCCCGGCCTCCTCGCCGATTCTGACCAGAAACTGGCGCACAGAGCTGGGATCGAACCCGCACCTCTCTGCGCCAATACTGATACTCTGAACTTTAACCACTGGGCCACCCTGCCCAGTGGTTAAAGTTCAGTGTGGCCACTGGGCCACCCTGCCCCTATCAAACAAGGAGCTAAACCTTGTGTCTTCGGCGAATAGAAATGTGTAATCAATCTTCCATGTAAGTTGGTATAACCATGGTTGAACTAGTAGAAGGTTGACCCACGAGAAGCATAGCTTTGCGGATTCAGTTTATTGTTCTTGGTTGTGCTAGGATTGGAGGTGAGTGTGCTAGGATAGGAGTTCGCGAAAACTTTACAAATAATTAAGGTACAGGGCAGAAACTGTAGGTCGTTTAGGGTAAAATTGGCGTTGCGGGTTGCGACTTGCTGGTATAAAGCAGGAAGGTGGACTGCGGGAGTCAGTTGAGGCCAGCGTTGCCAGATGGTATATTGCTATACCAGATTTCACAAATCTGGTATTTTCAGAGGGTGTCTGGTATGAATATTTTGGTTCAGGTATTAATTTGCCTAAATCTGGTATTTTTCTAATCTTTTCTGACTAACTGCAAATTTACTGCATTAAGTTCCACCTCTGACGTTTAAACTTCCTCCAGGGTGCGTGGATTATATAGATTACCTTCAGAGCGGTGCGACTATATAGGTTTCACGCCATTTTTGGAACCGCAAGTTTACCGCTTGATCAAATAACCCCAATCTAATTGTTATCATTTAACAAAAGTGCTTAGTGCAATATAAGCACGAGAGTGATGATCCTTTATTGATTACTGATTAGTGATGTTATGGCCTAGGACGAGTGAGGTTGTCGAACCGATCTCTGCGACACAAGCTTAAGGGGACCGCCCTAGCTAAAATTTGAAAATTTTGAGTTTTTCTGTTTCTTATCTCATCTTAAAGGTTGTTTTCTTGCGCATCGAACGGTATAAGTATCGTCCCTGTACGTCGAAAAATGACTTTTATGAATTTCACGTTTTCTATCAATTTTTTCGAAAAAATCATAGGAGCAAAATGTTTTTTTTTTTACATTTTACGTATGTATGTGAAGTTTCATGACAATCGGATAATAACTGTAGAAGTTTTCGTATGCTAGGGCGGTCCCCTTGACCATTTTTGTTTGGTAGTTTTGAATTCTAGAGTGCCACTTATTGGAGAGCCACTAGAATTCTGGGGTGCCATTCAATATATTGCTGATCTTGAAAATCATCATTCATTCATAGAATTGGCTGCCTTATACTACATCACTTGTCTACTTTGACCTGTCTCCAATGCATTCCTGGAGCGAGTGTTTTTACAAGTCACCTATGTGGAAAACAAGCAACGAAATAAAATTTCAACTACGGTACTGGAGTCCCTTATACGGATCAAAAGCTATCTGCTCAACCGCAACAAGTGTTAACACCCGAAATATTAGATAAATGCAATATGCAAGCATGTACACAAACAAGCAAAAGGAAGATGACCTGTTTCCGTGGCTTGCTCATGTTGAGCGAAGGGGAAGAAGTGTCACACTGTGATAAAAAGGAAAAAGTTTCATTTTAATCAAACACAGGAAAAGAATAGTGTCAAAATGTTCCAAACAGAGGCAATTATCATAACATATATAACGGTTTCAGCGTTTATTAGGCCGCGGGCCTGTTGCCGATTCTTAACATAGCAGAATATTCACAGCTTGTTGCGGTCTCAAACTCACAACTCACTGCTACAATTCTGCTTTGCTTAACCGCCCGGCCTCCTCGCCGATTCTGACCAGAAACTGGCGCACAGCTAGAGCTGGGATCGAACCCGCGCCTCTCTGCGTCAATCTTGATACTCTGGGCCCATACTTTCAAAAAAAGTTAAGAGATCGTAAGTTCATCAGCCAATCATTGACGGCCTTTCAAGCAAAATCCACCAATCATAGACAAGAAAATAGAGCGTAAGTACTTCCGTTCACTTAGCCAGTTTTGAAAGTATGGCCTCATTAAAATAAAAAAAAATATTTTAATAGAACATGTGCTGCAAGCGGTTGGCTTCTCAATTGATTGAACTTGTATTCCTTGCAATTTTTAAAACCGATTATTGTACGAAACGTTCGCAATGAAGGTATGGTAAATTTACTCGGTTTCTTTTTGCTTCTAAATTATTGCCCACAGTTTTGAGCAAAGATTATTATTCAGGAAGTAATAAGAGAGGTTGCTCATGAGGCGTATCGAAGTTCATAAAAAATTGGCTGACCACAAGATTGACATGTTTGTTTCGTGCAGTCACCGACAATTTGATTCACAATGAATGCAAGATTATCAATAAATGTCCAATGTCAATACGATAGCAATTCCCTTAATAAACATGACTGAATAGAAAAGATGCGGTTCGTCAACCGTCGCCTAGTTCGCCGCGCTGCTTAAAATTATCTATTTTACAAGGGAGCGAAATAAAATGTGATGCAAACGTAATAACTAATACTAATTGAAATGAACGATATGAGAGCAATTTTTAGCATTCTTCTCTGAATGAGCATGTATTGGGTTAACGTACTCATCCGCTCATGATAAAGATAAAGAAATTTTATTAATATTATCAAGTAAAGCGTACTAAAACTCCACTTTAAAAAATTATGAATGATTGATTCTAATTCCTCAATTAGTGCTTGAGCTTAAACTAATTATTCTCATTTAGTAATGAGCTCACTCTCGTAACTCTAACGAAAATTCAATTTTTACAGAGAAATTTACTCCAGCGCCCACAACTGCAAATCATGACGCCATTCAGATTACAGGGAAGACAATTTACGTGAAATAAGAGCTATATAACCGTCCTCCTCAGGCGCAGTTAAGCGGTACGTGCAAATTCAATAGAATAATAGAATAGTTGCTTGCATTGTATTTTTGATACCGTAGCTTGTAACTGTAACTTTGTTTATTTGGTAACTATTTACATGTTTCCTCTAATCTTACAGAGCACAATGATTGTGTCCATTTCATTAGCAAATGGAACAAAAATTTCTACTTGGGCAGAAACAAAAACTATTCCGATCGAGAGTCACAGAGGACTAATTAAAAGCAATAATAGCAATAATAATATAATAATAATAGCAATAGGTAGCAATGACGCGGTCCCTGCTGTCGCCCACACACCTCAGGTCTACCGCGTAGGTCACCACTACACCAAATGCCTCAAGAATGATATAAAAGTTTAGATTCGCACCACAATATATGATTCATAGTGTTTCATGTATTTCTGTATTCAGTGACTGAGATGCCTTTATAAACTATTCAATGCACTACTGCAGTACAAAAATATCACGAGACTCTCTGCACCAGGACCTGTTATAATTAATATAGCCTATTTAGATAGTAGCCTAAACAATAATTAATGAACGACCTAAGAGTCTCCACGTAACGTTGCGGTGACTGGAGACTCGTTTAGCGGAGAGACTGGAGACTCTTTAATTAGCGACATTTTACAGTGCATTGCGGTATGGAAGCTTCAATGTTATTAATTGAATATCGTGAACATTTAAACTTAGCTATCAAGTATAAAAAACTGATCTATAGAGACAAATAAATTAGTAATAAAATATCATGAATACACAGAAGATTCTCAGTTAATTTTTTTAAAGTTTCGATGCATTAATTGTTGATGAGAACAAATTTAAGAGAAATAATCTTTCGAATTTTCACTGAAAGGCCGATCAATTTTATAAGGTACTGATGAGCTAATATAGACGTTTAATTACCTTACTAAGAACATTTTTACCCAATATTATTCCATAGTTTCAAAAATGGTCAACTGTGCTGTGTACATAATTTAAGGCCGCCTTGACATGAGCTTTATTGATTCCAAGATAATTATGGAATGTCGATGAAATTATTACCATACCGAACACAAAAAATAAAGAGATTTACATGCACGATTACTCAAATTGAAAATTCGCTATTATTTCTGGAGCAAAATGAAGAACACATTGGCCACGAATTTAATGGAAACGTTCTGAAAGTCAAGAGCATCCTCACGTCAAAACTTCAAGCACCGCTATGATCAAATCGATGAAAGCTAGTTCGATTCTGGAATACATGTGCTCGAATGGAATTAATTAGATTTATCGATACCGTGGACCTAAATGAACTTTTTGCAGAAAATTTAAAAATTTGTCAAATTAACATTTTCAAAATGGAACATTCGATTCCAACGGCATTATTTTGGTAAAATTCGCTGTTGGAGAGAACAATTGCTTACAATACAGCACTCGCAGTCGAGACTACACGAGCTGGTGCCAGCTAGTCAATGCTGCTTCGCGGTGCGGCGTTTGTAAGTCTCACCTATTGTTATATGTACTATTTGTACGTCAACAAGCTGTATTTGTGTGTGCATTTAGGCAGGCGATGCAAATACGAATATCCTATGGAGAGGTCGACCAGTAAAAACATTTGCATACGACTGACATCGACAAATAAATTGAGGTGCAAGGACTTGAAAATTTTTTTTATTATGTAGCGACCATAAATATACGTTTCCTCAAGTTACCCCCGCAACTCATTTTCTAAGATTGTTGCTGGCCTATTATAATTTAGCGGTGTTACCATCAACTGTAACTGAATATTATTATTCATGTTATTGCCTTATGCATCACAATTAGTTATGAACTGCGATTAGAATACTGTTATATATGAATTAGCTATTTATTTATAATATTAGCACCGACCTAGGGCATTGCAACATTAAGTAACTCTAGCTAGCAACCATAATCATTTACACATCTGTAATAGAGTGCGGTTCTAGTTGATGAGGAGAATTCTTATTGTGTTTCATTCCAAAATACGAAAGATTATTGGAAGACGCTGGCGCAGTCTGGTCTCCGACTTACACGCCTTAGCCCAGTGATTCCCAAAGTTGGCGATATCGCCCCCCTAGGGGCGGTTGAAAGATTTTGGTGGGCGGTAAAGAAGAAGAGAGCGGTAGTCCGAAGTCAATGTCAAAAGTTCGAACGTTTGTTTGACAATTTGTACACAACACGTGCAGCACATGACTCCCAACGACTCTCATTATACGGCTATATGTATAAGGCTCTTGGTTAAACCGGCCGGCAGAAAATCCGGTCGTTCCTCATATATCTGCATAACTCGCGAACGAAAGCAAAATAGAAAAGTTGTCACGAGCTAAACATCACCGTTAAGAGGTTAGATATTATATACATAATTTCCTTGAAATCTGTTCTGTAGTTTAGAAGAAATTTCTTGAAGCCGCGAATTGAAGTGACAAATTACCCGGCGATACGTGCCGAATATGGGGAAATGTGAAATCAAGAATGACTGTGAAATGAAAAAAAAAACTCGCAAACGAAGGTAAAATCGAAAAAAAGCTTTATAAGCTAAAAATCACCGTTTGGTAGTTAGAAATGTATATTAAAAATTTCGTTCAAATCGGTTCAATAGTTTGGAAGAAATTCTTTGATCATGGCCACGAGTCCGGCCGTAAATTTGCCCGAGACGTCCTAGGTTTCTAGTGCTGAAACAGTTAAAACAGCTGAAAAACATATAGGTTCACTAAATGGGGTTCTATTTGTGAAATACACATTTGTGTTTAACCTTTTTCTTTTAAAATTGCAGCGTACTATATTTCAAGAAAGAGGCGTATGTCTGTGGGGGACGCTAGAAATTCATTAGGGAGCCGAAGGGGGCGCCAGCCTGAAAAAGTAAGGGAACCGCTGCCTTAGCCGAACCACAGGGCGTTTGGTACAACCAAACGTCTGACACTAGTCACAGACCTTAAGGGACTCAATACCGCGCTGCTAGCATTCCCACGTCTTACAATTGGTGACCCCGAGCTCAAGAGAGTCTCCACCGTCTACAACCGGTGACCCCGAGCTCTCTAGAGCGTTCACCCCACTACTCGCTCCACTCCGCACGGGGGCAACGATCACTTCATCGCGTGAACGGAAGCTGCCTCCCACACGGAGTCCGCCAGTATTGCAAATTGGCGGCCCGGAGCTCTCACCAGGAGTTCGCGTGAACGTAAACTGCCCCTTACACGGAGTCCGTCTACCCGTAATTCTACATACTGCGTCTGACTGCGGAGGTTGTAAAAACCTGTCAACGCTAAGGCTGTTTCATACACGCGGCCTTCTTCTACATCATGCCCGGGTCTACCGCAGGATCTCCTAGCCTGTCACCGGTCAGACCGCAGCTTCAACTGATTCGCATACATCCCTGTCAACCGATAGATCGCCTGTATCTGCAGTTGCACTGAAGCTACCGCAAAAGACACATGCAACACCACACCCCAGCAACAAAACAATCCAGCGACTTCAGTTTTGCAGTGTCACTACATCAGAGCTTTGGAACGACTGCAAGAAAATGAGTTTCTCCTTGCAACTAAAAGGGAAACGAGATGCGCAAGTGATGACGACGACCACCACTCACAAACGCCTAGCCAAATCTAGTCATAGAGTATCGATCGAACCTATTTCGATCTAGGAGGGGGATATCTGTAGCGGCCATGAATATACGTTTCCTCAAGTTACCCCCGCAACTCATTTTCTAAGATTGTTGCTACCCTATTATAATTTAGCGGAGTTACCCATCAACTCTAACTCAATATTATTTTTCATGTTATTGCCTTAAGCACCACAATTAGTTATGAACTGCGATTGGAATACTGTTAAATATGAATTAGCTATTTATTTATAATATTAGCACCGGCCTAGGACATTTCAACATCAAGTAACTCCAGTAGTCATAATCATTTACACATCTGTAATAGAGTGCGTAACCTGGTCTCCAGACCTAGTTCATGTAAATGAGGAGAATCCCTACTGCTGTCTCTTATACACATCTAGATGTGTATAAGAGACAGGTTGTTCATCAAGGGCAGAGAGGCTGATGTTCATCAAGGGCAGAGAGGCTGATGTTCATCAAGGGCAGAGAGGCTGATGTTCATCAAGGGCAGAGAGGCTGATGTTCATCAAGGGCAGAGAGGCTGATGTTCATCAAGGGCAGAAAGGCTGATGTTCATCAAGGGCAGAGAGGCTGTTGTTCATCAAGGGCAAAAATCATCACCTCGAGGAGATGAAGGGCAAGCCAGAGTAAAAGCAGTGTGTAACCCTGCAATTACCTGTGTTTTTATTTTCCTGAATTTAGCTTTGTTTTTCAGAGTTTCAGAGCCCCCCAAAAAAATTGAGCCAAAGCTAAATTGATATACTACAAGTTAGCGGTAAATTTAGCTAAATTTTTCGGCGATTTATCGGTTTAGCGTTGTAAAAGCTATCCTATCTAAACTATCCACTTAGCGGATTAACGATTATCGAAGCTAACTTTTCGGTTAGCTGTGCCCCCCACTGAATTTATGTACACGTGAATATGTTTAAAACAAACAAATGTACGAAAACGCATACATGAGTCAATTGGTAGCTGTACATGCACGAAAACATGTCAATGTCGGAGAAAGAATAACATAACAAAGCGATATCGTCACTGAAGTGTAGGCCTGAAGTGGCCTGTCGCCGATTCTTACTTTTCGTGGATCTATTGACATGATCTAAAATCGTGTCATTTGATCGGATCTTTTCAGGACTGACGATAGTTTGAAATAGCTACTAAGGCCTCCAGTCCTGTTAAACCGAATGCGAAGATCAAATCGCAAAATGAGCGAGGGGAAATTTGTAAATTTTGCAAGCTGGTTTCGCTTAACGTCAGTGACGCTACAGTGGCCTGTGATCGTTGCCGGGATATCATCTGCAACAATAATTGTGCAAAGTTGAACAAGACAGACTGCTCGGTTATTCGGTCAACCTGCAGTTAGCGCTGCAAAAAGCCAAAAGATGGTGGAAGAGAAGTGCTCTTCTATGTTTTCTGTTTTTAAGGCCGAAATGGAGGAGAACCACAAGAAAGAATTGAGCTTGTTGCGTAGCGAATTACACTCGTTACGAAACGAGCTGGTGGAAATGAAAGATTATCTGCACCAAACATAAAATAGCGATAACACAGAAGGTAAAGGCCGCAAAGAGGTCATCTCTGATCGTGTCAGCGAGAACACTCGTGAACTGCGGGATAGCGAGAAGAAGACTTGGTTTGACGTTCTCGCAAGCAATGCTTCGGATGCTGAGTTTATTACTGATTGTTGTGCCAAGGCACTTAACCTCGTTGTGAATATAACGACATTATCCTATCTAAACTATCCACTTAGCGGATTGACGATTATCGAAGTTGACTTTTCGGTATAGGCTGCGATCGAAAGACGCTACTACCTGTAGACCGCTGCTGGTAACTGTGCAGGACACAGCCCAGGTCGGACATGTGCTTAAGGCTGCAAGAAAACTAAGTGAATTCTCAGAGTTTGATTCAGTCTTTGTTAAGGAGGATGCAATTGGCAACTGTCCTAGCCGGCCCTTTGACGTAATTTTTTCGAAAAACTTTGAAAGAAGGATCTTGCCGGCTGACTGGAAAGAAGCTCAAGTGACACCATTGTTCAAAACATGTGACAAAAGCTGCCCGGGCAACTGTCGCCTTGTCAGTTTGACAAGTGTCGTTTGCAAGATACTGGAATCTGTTGTGAGGGATCTAATATATATAATATCTAATAATCTCCTATATAATATCTAACAATCTCCTATCAGACTGTCAACACAGCTTTATTGCCGGGAGATCCTGCACCACTAACCTCTTGTCTACTCTGAACGAATGGACCCGCCTACTGGACGAAAAGGAGCCAGTAGATTCAGTGTACATCGATTTTGCCAAGGTATTTGATAGTGTCCCACATGATCGGCTGTTGTGTAAATTGAAGTCTTTGGGAATTGAGAGTAATGTACTCAAATGGATCAGAGATTTTCTAGTAGGGAGACGACAACGTGTCAGTATGGGTCCGTATCAGACTGGGCTTCAGTGAGCATCGGCGTGCCACAAGGAAGCGTTCTCGGACCTGTTTTATTCGTTGCGTTTATTAACGATCTTCCAGAAGCTGTGTCTAGCGTGTGCTCGATGTATGCTGACGACACAAAAA
This sequence comes from Hyalella azteca, assembly GCF_000764305.2. Classification (NCBI taxonomy): domain Eukaryota; kingdom Metazoa; phylum Arthropoda; class Malacostraca; order Amphipoda; family Hyalellidae; genus Hyalella; species Hyalella azteca. The sequence continues at coordinate 2,885 of NW_025945259.1, read as the reverse complement.
TTTATAATACAGTGGAGAATCGCAAGCGATCTTGACAGGCTGGTTGATTGGGCTGATATGTGGCAGTTGCGTTTTAACGCCGACAACTGTAGAGTAATGTAATTCACATTGGCAAGAATAATTCACAGCAAGATTACAGTATGAGAAGACACGGTTGCAATGTCAGAGTGATGATGTCTAAGTCGACAACGGAAAAAGATTTAGGACTTAATATCGACAAGGAGTTGAAATTTTCTAAGCATATTGAAGGTCAACTTTATAATGCCAATAAACGACTAGGACTGCTGAGACGCTCTTTGGAGTTCCTAGATGCAGAAGCGATGAAGCAATTGTTTGTTGCTGTCTTGCGCCCGAATTTAGAGTTTGGAAACGTTGTGTGGTCACCGAGATTTGAAAAGGACAGAAATTTAGTAGAGAGTGTTCAAAGACGTGCAACAAGGATAATTCCGGGCTTGAAAGGCAAGTCCTATGAGGAAAGATTAAAGATTATGAAGCTTCCAAGCCTCAGTTATCGACGTCTGCCTGGGGACCTCATTGAAGGCAACAAGTATACTCATGGCTTATTCAAGGTCCTAGAAGGATTAATAGAATTTGAAACAAGAACCAACACCAGGGGCCACGGTTAATCTGGATAAGTGGTCGTTAACAAAATTTTGGTGGGCAAGATTCGAGGAAAGATTGTGAGTAAATGGTCGGTAACCTATGATTCGAGCCTTTTATGCAAACTGTGCCCATAGTTCTTCTTTCTATAGTACCAGTACGACTCATATTAATATATTTATATCGGTTTCAGCGTTTATTCGGCCGCAGGCCTGTCGCCGATCCTTAATATTGCAGAACATTCACAGCTTACTGAGGTCCTGAACAGCGCAACTCGCTGCTGCAATCTTGCTTTGATTAACCGCCCGGCCCCCTCGCTGATTCTGACCAGAAACAATCGCAGGTAGCTATAAGGTAAAACCCGCACCTCTATGCTCCAATCCTGGTATTCTGAACTTTACGAAAGTTGCATGAAGCCCTCGTATGATTCGCTGACTCAGAAGGCATTGTAGAGATGGATGCCGCGATGCTGTTTATACATGCAGGTGCTGGAGAGATGATGGGTGGCATGACGTTGATTTTTGCGTGCGTTCGAGAGATGATGGGTGACGCAACGTTTTGTGTGGGAGCTCGAGAGATGATGGTTGACGCAACGTTTTGTGTAGGAGCTCGAGAGATGATGGGTGACGTAACGTTTTGTGTGGGAGCTCGAGAGATGATGAGTGACGCAACGTTTTGTGTGGGAGCTCGATAGATGATGGGTGACGTAACGTTTTGTGTAGAAGCTCGAGAGATGATGGCCGGGTGACTCGACGTTTCATGTAGGCGCTGAGATGATGAAAGGCAAGCAAGAACATAGTTCACAGTGCCGAGCTTGCAAGAGCTAACGTTAAAAACGACTCTATCAGGGTTACACGGATAAAATTTTTTACGTACAATGAGGTTATCAAACTTCTTTACGAAAGGCCTAACATACAGTTGAGCGTCTGGCATGTTCATTCTTGCATTTTTGTTCCTTTATAAAGGAGCACTTGATGCTGGTATAGGACATCAGTGGTCTAACTTGGTGCAGCATAGGTCAGAATGTTATTTATTTCAAATCCTTTCATCTTGGTTGGCCCAAACACTAGACCTACCATTGAGCATTTGAGGTACGTCTATTTGAGAGACGCATTAGGCGTAGCTTTGGTTAAATTTTAATATCGGGTGCTAACCACACCAGGAAGCAGACAACTTCAGGGAGGTGACCCCATCCGGAGGCAGATCACGTTGGGATGGGACCACACGAGGAAGCAGACCACGTTAGCTAGAGGAGCACGTCCCGTAGGCAGTACAGGTTAGGGAGAGGACCACACCAGAAGGTAGATCACGTTAGGGAGGACTATACCAGGAGGCAGACCACGTTAGGGAGGGGAGGAACATGACGCTGATATACAAAAACTCGTGACACGAATCGGCAACTGCTTAAATTTGTCCAGAGATTATGTAGAGAAGTAGTGTAATATATGTTCTTTTCAATAAACATGTTTACATTTGTTAATATTTACTTCTTTTTGTTCAATTCCCAAACGGGTACTACTTTCCGGATGCCCCTCGTAATCTCCTGCTGAATATTTTTATGCACGTAATTCTGGCTTGTCGAACACGTAATTTTGTCTTGACATTTACATAATTCAGGCTTGTCAAACACATAATTCTGTCTTGACATTCACTTAATTCTGGCTTGACGTGCACGTAATTCTGTCTTGTCATGCACGTAATTCTGGCTTGTCATGCAATTAATTCAGGCTTGACATGCACGTAATTATTTCTCGACATTCACCCAATTCTGGCTTGACATGCAAGTAATTCTGGCTTGTCATGCACGTAATTCTTGCTCGACATGCAAGCAATTCTGGCTTGATGCGCAAATAATTCTGTCTTGACATTCACCTAATTCTGACTTGTCATGCACGTAATTCTGTCTTGACATTCACCTAATTCTGGCTTGACATGCACGTAATTCTGTCTTGACATGCACGTGATTCTGTCTTGACATGCACGTAATTCTGTCTTGACATTCACCTAATTCTGGCTTGTCATGCACGTAATTCTAGCTTGACATGCACGTAATTCTGGCTTGACATGCACGTAATTCTGTCTTGACATTCACCTAATTCTGCCTTGACATGCTCGTAACTCTGTCTTTACATGCACGTAATTCTGTCTTGACATTCACTTAAATATTGCTTGACATGCACGTAATTCTGGCTTGACATGCACGTAATTCTGTCTTGACATTCACCTAATTCTGGCTTGACATGCACGTAATTCTGTCTTGACATTCACCTAATTCTGCCTTGACA